>NC_056729.1:719456368-719756368 GCF_019279795.1 Protopterus annectens
ATCCACAGGCATTAGTACCCTTCTAGCATGGCAATATACCAAATCACTTGTTCCCATAATAAGTGTCCAGGCTGTTCTTAAAAATATCTTAACTAGTACTTGCTTTAATGTGATCTGGTAGTCTGTTCCAAGCATCAGCTGCTCCACAGAAAACCAATTAATATACTTCACATGCCTATAGAATCTTCTACACAGGTTGTCTGATAATTCTGTACTACTTTTTGATAACCCCAAACATTTCCAGAGATAGTTGTTTCTAAATGCTGTATATACCCAAATACAATCTCCTCTTAGATATTTATAAGATACACTGTATGAATTCAAATATTTCAGTCTATCATAAGTTAAATGTTCATATCCATGGATGCCCTTGGTATATTTCCACTGTACTCTTATTAGTTTACTCATGCTTGTTTTCTTATAAAGTTTCCATATTGTTATTCCAAACTCGAGTTTGGGTCTAATGTAACTTACAAACAATGATGTCATCATTGATGATTTCCTAGAATTTAATAAATATTTTAAACAACCTATAGTTCTATAATGATATTAACCAATTGGTTGCTATAATAAGAAAAACTCAAAGCTATCCATATACCCAAGTCCTTAAATGAATCTGTTACCGTGTGACATATTAAATATTCACCCTCCAATTTGTCTCCCAAATCTCCTATGCTTAGTTTTTGATGTATTTATCAGTGTTGTTCAGTATTTACTGCCTATTATAATGAGGACAATTATGTTGTTGTTCCATATATTCTGGGTTTTTATATCTACTCAAATCTGTCATGAGTAAAGTACCTGTATCATGGTAGTGAAACATACTACAAAGCTATTTGTGCCAATTTGTGTATTTGCAGGATCCTGAGTTTACACAGACTACATAGGATACAAACTCAGTGTTTTGGTCAGAATGGTAAGTAGATTTTCCTCACCCCTACTTTATAGCTCTCCTGCCTCCAGGACTGATCTGGTAGCAAAATGCACCTTGCCTGCTAATCCGCAAATATTTTTCTTTATTGTATTTTGCATTTTCCATGCCCTCTGCCATGTTTGCTGGTTAGACATCTCATGTCTCTTGCTACCTTTTTTTGTGAATTGCATTAGTGTTTGAAATGCATGTGCCATTGCAGAATCAATAACTCTGATTCTGTTGCAATTGTCCTGTGTGATTTCCGATAAACATTTATGTGAATTGTCTGTTTTTGTGCAATCACCAGTACCATCAGTTTAGCGTAAATCTTTTTCAGCACCCCATTCTTCAAATATGTTTTGAAATCTACTCCAGTATCGTTATGACTTACATTTCTTGCAAGAAATGCCACTGAAAAACTAAACAGAATCTGAGGCAGTTTGGTAGCAGTATGATAAACTGTTAAAACTTTAAAAAGAGAGAGCAAAATATAGCAGTAATGCAGAAATCAGACAATTAAAATATTTACTCTGTGGTGCTGCGGTAGCATTGTCACCTCACAGTAAAATGTTGTCCTGTTCGATTCTCAGCTAGAGTGTCTTCTGTGTGGAGACATGCATGAATGGGCATGCCTTCGTTGAAGGTTGTGCATCAGAGCTGGCAACTCGGCACGTAAAAATCCACTGCCAATCATTAGCGGACCGGAGTTCCACTGTGGCGACCCCTAACCGGGAAAGCCGAAAGACACAACAACAATTCTGAAAGTAAACATTTTACATAGAACTCAGTGAAGTACTACATCATTGTCCATCAGGAAATAATTTGCAGTGTATAAACTGTAACAAGGATCTATATAATTGTTAATAATACTCTGAATCAAACACGGTAATAGTAAAAAAAGTTGTGTATCATTTGAAGAGGTTACAGTTCCCAAAAGGTTTTATTACTAAGCATTCTTCTGCTTTCAGCTTTTCCCAGTTAGGGGACACCACAGCAGATCCCCTGTCCACTCATGATTGGCAGTGGAGTTTTATGGAGTCGAGTTGCCAGCCCGGCACCCAACCTTCCACAGAAGGCACACACACACTCAAACCTAGGGCCAGTGTAGTGTGTCCAAATCCACCTACAGCATGTCTTTGGGATGTGGGAGGAAACTGGAGTACCCAGAGGAAACCCACGTGACCACAGGGATGACATGTAGACTCCGCACAGAAGGCACCCCAATCAAGGAGTAAACCGGATAACCTTTTGCTGTGAGGCAGCAACGCTAACCGCTGCACCACTGCAGCAGCCCCAGTTTTATTACTAAGCATAAGGACAGCAAATTAAAGAAGAAGTAGACAACAGTATATCAGCTAGCATGGTGTGAAATAAGTGTGCAAGCGAGAGAGAGTGAAACACACACAGACATACCCCCGGATTCACTATCCTTCTGTGCAGGACTAGCTTAGTCCTGCACAGAAGTCGCCGTTTAGGAGCAGGACGGCAATGTGCCATGCATATTAATGAAGGCACACCGCCTGAGCTCCTAATCTTACATGGAGCATGTAAGAGTGCAGGGGGCATGTATACATGCCCCTGCAATGAAGAACAGCAGACAAGTCATAAAAGAATGAGCAAGACCACTCATAGGTGTATGCATACCCCCAGCAACATCCCCCCACATGTACAAGAGCAAGAGTTAAAACAACAAATATAAAGACTTTTTTTTTTTTATGTAACAGATTACATTTAACCATAGGTGCACAGGGTTTGCCCATCACTTAACTGCTTAAATGGCAGAAGAGGATAAACAACTAGATATATGCAAATGAAGCAGTACAGCAATAGTGTAGTGGGCAGAACATTCACCTTACAAGCGGTCGTTCCCAGTTCAAGTCCCACTGCAGTACATTCCATTTTCCATGTCAAATCACTTTATGACCAATATTTTTAGTTGCATAACCTACTAAATAACATATGTTTATGAACTGGAGTACTGCAAAAATGCAGATGTGATGTGTCAGTGTCATAATGTTGCAAAGTCCACAGATAATCACACGTGCCCCATACAGTATATGTACACAGGCATCAGGGATACAAATGGAAGGTAAAATGTGCAATGAATGATAACTCCATACAGCCTCCAAATCCCCTATCTTCCCAAGAACCATTAGACATTACTATCTAAATTAGTGTGGTGGTAAGCGGGTGTAAGCAGTAGTAAGCAGGATTAAGCATATTTAAGCAGTAGTAAGTGGGAGTAAGCATATTTAAGCAGTAGTAAGTGAGTTTAAGCCCGTCCATTTGGGAGTAAGCAATGCGCACACAGGTTAAGCAATATTGAAGCTAACGCTCTGTAAGCATATTTAACTGGAGGTTAGCATTGTTTACCTTTGTGCAAACCCATGCAAACCTGCTTACAATTGCTTAAAAGTGCCTTAATCACTCTGTATGCAACAGCCACTGTTCTGGCCAGAAACAAAATAAAACAGCCTTTACAGATCTTGAACCCAGGAAGCTGTACACTATAGTCACAGTAGTTAACCACTAAGTCATCACAGCAGTACATACGATTGAGGTTTCACCAAACAAATCCTCGCTATAGGAAAATCAAACCGAGCATGTGAAAGGAATCTATATACAGTCTTATTTTGTATAACCTACTACATAACATAAATATGTGAATTGGAGTACTGCAGTAAGCCCAAATGGGAGGTGTCATTGTAATAAAGTGTTGAAGTCCCCTAATAAACACAAGAACCCCATACAGTGTACGTACACATGAATCATGGATACCAGACACACATATAACATGTAATGAATAATAAATCAATGCCAAAAAGCAAATATAATACAAATTAAATATTAAGCAACGCTAAGCATTGCAAAGTCCAGCTTAGTAGGTGTAAGCAATGTGTAGGCCAGCTAACTCAATTTGCCCATTGGTATACCCCTTTAAACAATGCCAACCTTAGGTAAGCAGGTTTGCCCATAGCGTAGCCTTTTCAAAACTGTCCAATCATGGCAAAGTGTGGAAAATTGGACCTATTTAAACCCAACAGGTGGGAAATACATTTCATAACTGGTTGTAGCTTCCCCTTGCAGGCACCATGTCTGGAATGGGAGAGGGTGTGCGCTTTCAGGTGCAGAACTGGTGCATCCAGGAGTCCACAGTCATGGCAGGACTCCTTGTGAAAGATCATGAGCAGAGACTGCTGCAGGACCAGTAACAGGGTTCCCAATATAAAGCAGAAGCCTGGGACCGTCTCACCCGTGACCTCACCAGTGCCACTGGTGAGCAGGTCAGGCATCACTATGCCGGCCTGAAGTGGCGGAAGGGGGATCTCTTGGTTCAGTGGATCCAAGAGGCTAGGAGGACAGGGGAGGTCCCAGCTTTGTGTAAGTATCACTCCACTACCTGTTTAATAATTGCCAGCTCATGTATATTATGGATAGGTATGGCTAAATATTTCTCTTATGTCCTTCACAGTGGCAAATGAGTGGGCTGCGAACCAGGAAGCATATGGATGTCATTTGGAGCAGTTGCGATGCGAGGCAGGTTAGTAATACTCTTGCATGTACTGTCATAGGAAATAAATCTAAAAGTATAAGTAAGTTAAGTTAATTGCCTGTATAAAACCTGTACTGTTTAAGGCAAATACTGCATACACCAGAGAATAGGGCAGGAAGAGTCTCGTATAGGTTGAATGCAAATAAAAGCATAATAGCCTGACAAGAAAGGACTAACTGCTGGACTGCATGTATTTACTCTGGTATCATATGGTAATGTAGATTTGCAATCACTTAATAGTACTGTTGTATTAAGCACTGTTACCCACACTGTGCAACATAAATAAAATGTGTAGGAATGACTGTATAGGACCGGTATAATCCCAAGAGGTCATATAGTACAACTGAGGGAGACATAGACAGAAAACAGTGAAAAGACAGACAACAAAATCCATATAGCACATGCAACCGAGATGTGAACTGTTGTATTTTTAGCACACACAGCCATGGTTTGAATCCTGGGAGTGGTAGTAGGCTGCAGACAGAATCATACCCCACAACTATATAAATATGTCCAGATTGTCCAGTAAATCGGCCCATATCTGCTGCCTGGAATCAGTGGGATGATCCCAGACGTTTAGGCAGTAAACAAGAAATACAACTGATTGTCACACATATATAAGAACAAACCTGTCACTCTAGCAACTCCCCAAACTGTTATGAGAGTAATAAGCCAAGTATGTCCCATCTACACTCCCATGTTGTCAAGCTGTGACCACAGTATGTACAGTAACAGAGTGAGATGTATGTGCATAATACTAATATGAAATCTGGTAATTTGTGTGGCAACATTCAGGTAGCGTTAACAAACATTGCTTTCACAGGTCCATCAGATACGAACACTGTGCCTAAAAATGAAAGATTGATACCATGTACTGGTACTGTTTACTCTGATATTGTATAGCATTGTGAGTGTTGCAGTTGCTCTGAATAATAAGGTATCACTCATCACTGTCACCCACACTGTGCTACATAATATAACTGTCTAGGAAATCCTGTAAGTGTTGTAAGTCACTAAAGGTCTAAGAGGGCAATAGTCTAAATATGTCCCAGTTGTGGTCAAGACATGCCCAGAGTCTGTGCAAAAAGAGATGGACAGGTATGTGCATAACATCAACCTGGAATCTGGGAGTATGTGTAGAAACAGTTAGTGTTAACAAACAATTCCTCCACAGGTATACCAGGTAGACGGTGTATACTGCAGGTAAAACCAGTTCATGTATATAATTGTCGACAGCTATACGACTGTCCAAAGTAAGGCAATAGGGTAATGTACTAATACTTGTAAGATACACATAACAGCACTGACTAGGAAAGTAATGCGAACTACAGGAATATACTAGTTGTTAATTGACATCTTTCTCTCTCCCCACCATATCTGCAACAATAAACTAAATACCCAACTCAATTGGTACGTGCTGACTTAACTGTAATGTTGGGACATATGTCCTAATTATTTAAATCTGTTTCTATGCATGTGCTATGTTGAAATACTCCAACATTGGTGGCATGGTGCCATCAATGCACCTGCATGCTGTTGTAATAACACTGTGGTCCCATATATGCATGTGTTCTGTTTGCTATGCACCTGTTCCATATCTGGTGTCTGGGCTAATGGGAATATCTATGCATGTTGTTATACCTAATCCTGAAATGTCTTGAGTATTACTAACCCACATATGTTGAAAAAACATAAAAAACATGTCACGTATGGGAATGCGTGTCCCAGCAGACCCACCTGTCCCACCTCAGCTGGCCATGGCACTGGACAAGAGCATATCTGAGGCCCAACCTGGGACCTCCTCGTCCATTGGTCCTGCACCACCTTCGGGTAGAACTGCCTCAGGGGATGGGGCTCACCCCTCTGGGAGTGAGTGTGGACAGGAACCTGTCACCTGTTGCCAGGTCTGGGTGGTGGTGTGTAGCAAGCTCAACCGGGAGTTTGGAGATCAGCTATGCCAGCTCGAGGGCCATGTGTTGCGACTGGAGGGTAGGCCTGGCTCTCCGACTCAGGGGCTGTGAAGGTGCAGTGGTGACTGCCCATGGGTGGGGACCTCAGTCCCACTGTTTCCACTAAGGGGCTCATGCAACTCTGATTTCCCAACACCCCTCCCCATCAAGGTGTTTACCCCGCCCATATATGTCATATACCACCCTTGTATGTGTCTTGTTTGTCTTGTCTGTTAACCTACCCAACCGAACTTCTCGAAAATACCTACTATCCCTCCCCAACATCCCACTCTCACCTGAAAAAAAGGGCAATCTGTTCCCGCCCAAAAATCTTGCCCCATACATAGCTGTCCATTTAACACATGTGTCCACTGGACACATGTAATATGGTCTAATTGGCATCACAACATATTATTGTTGTCCTCACTTCTCTCACATGGGTTTGAGTGTCCACATCTACCTCCAAATTCAGTGTATATGCACAGTTGTTGCTGTAGAAGAAATGGGCAGCTATGGACCTTCCCTACACCCTTTCTGCACATCCCTGACTATTTTCCCTACTGTCTTTCCATCTTTATGCCCCTCTTTCACCTTTTTCCTATCAACCCTTTTTTCTTTTTTTTTTAAAGAAAGTAGTGTGGGGGTAAGCAAGAGTAAGCACTTTTAAGCAGTAGTAAGTGGATTTAAGCCTGTTTGCATGGGGGTAAGCAATGCCTACACAGGTTAAGCAACTAAGAAGGTAAATCAGTATAAGAAACTGTAACTGGAAGTTAGCAGGGCTTACCTCTGCGCAAACCTGCTTACAACTGCTTAAAAGTGCCTTAAGTATTTCATTGTAATTCCAATACAGATTGCATTTCTGTGAACTGTTGGAAAGCAGATAGACTTGCTGTGTAGAGTTGGAATCTATTTCAAACTGATAAGCACACATTTTGTCACTTTAACTTGCACTGTGTTGTATTTATACACTTGCCTATTATTTATAGTGGTGCTGTATTGTTTCTGTTTCTGTCTCTTGTGTCTCCACTGTGGTTTTTTTCTCTGGGTAGCTCAAGCTAGTTTCATCAAGGGGGTTGTTGAGCCAGCCCACATCCTAGCTGTTAGTCATTGCCTGAGGTGTATTCCATTGTAATTCCAACACAGATTGCATTTCTGTGAACTGTTGGAAAGCAGATAGACTTGCTGTGCAGAGTTGGAATCTATTTCAAACTGATAAGTACACATTTTTTCACTTTAACTTACACTGTGTTGTATTTATACACTTGCCTATTATTTATAGTGGTGCTGTATTGTTTCTGTTTCTGTCTGTTGTGTCTCTACTGTGTTTCTCCCACCCACCCTCCCTGTTCTTGTTTTGGTGTTAATCTTGGTGGCTTTGGAACTGCTTGCCCCTCTTATAAGTTTGTATTTGGATGCTCCTTCTGGGCCTATCTCATTTGCTCAGTCAACTGAGTGCAGTGAGATCATATTTTTATTTCAGGCACGCCTACTGTGTACAAAGAGAGCATTTGAGAAGGACAATCCATGTAGCCTCTTAATCCTGCTGTGATCCCTCCTTCAAAAAAAAAAAAAAAAAAAATATATATATATATATATATATATATATATATATATATATATATATATATTCAGCTGCTCTTACTGTAACTGTCTTCGTTGCTGTTCTGTGAGCTGTTATCTGTTCAGTTGTTCTTACTCTGCACTTATTACTGCTTGTTAGTAGCCTTCTAATTTAATGCCCTCTGCACTTGTTTTTTAGTCATTTGTTAATTTCATTGCATTTAATTAAACTGTATTTGCCGTAATATTGATATACGTGTGCTAGCCCGCACTGCATTTGAATTGTATTTACTGCTGTTATAGCTGCTTTTCTGTAAAAAAAAAAAATTCTAGCTTGTTTCCTGCCTTTCCTGTAACTTATCTAGTCCAGATGCAGACTTGCTGTATCCAGGACTGTTTTATGCTCCTGAGCCCCCCAAGCCTTTCTGTGTTGGAGGGAAGCCTTCTAGCTTAACAGTGAGAGTGGTAAGCACTACGTAGCCTTTCTACCACAGGAGGAGGGGTTTCTGGCCCAGAAATTATAGTTTATTGGCCGTCTGGGAAGCTCTTCCATCTCTTTCAACCTTCTGATTGAAAAGCCTGTGTTTGTGCTTGTTTCCTGCCTTTCCTGTTACTAGTCTAGTCCAGGTACAGATTTGCTGTATCCAAGACTCTTTGTAAGCTTCTGAGCCCCTCCAAGTCTTTCTGTGTTGGAGGGAAGCCTTCTAGCTTATCAGTGGAAGTGGTAAGCATCAGGTAGCCTATCTACCATGGGAAGAGTGGGTTTTGGCCCATAAATTGTAGTTTATTGGCTGTTTGGGCAGCTTTTTATTTCTTTCAACTTGCTGGCTTAAAAGCCTGTGTTTGTGCTTGTTCCCCACCTTTTCTGTAACTAGTCTAGTCCAGGTACAGATTTGCTGTATCCAGGAATCTTTATAAGCTTCTGAGCTCCCCAAGCCTTTCTGTGTTGGTGGGGAAGCCTTCTAGCTTATCAGTGTGAGTGGTAAGCATTAGGTAGCCTATCTACCACAAGAGGAGTGGTTCTTGGCCCAGAAATTGTAGCTACTGGCCGTTTGGGCAGCTTTTTCCCATCTCTTTCAACTTTCTGGTTTAAAAGCTGCACTTGCGCTTGTTTTCCACCTTTCCTGTTCCTAGTCTAGTCCAGATACAGAGTTGCTGTATCCAGGACTGTTGGTAAGCTTCTGAGCCCCGCAAGCCTTCTGTGTTGGAGGGAAGCCTTCTAGCTTATCAGTGGGAGTGGTAAGCATTAGGTAGCCTATCTACCACAAGAGGAGTGATTCTGGCCCAGAAATTGTAGTTTATTGGCCGTTTGAGCAGTTTTTTTCCATCTCTCTCAACTTTCTGGTTTTAAAGCCCGTGTTTGTGCTTGATCCCCACCTTTCTCGTAACTAGTCTAGTCCAGGTACAGATTTGCTGTATCCAGGACTGTTTGTAAGCTTCTGAGCCCCCCAAGCCTTTGTGTTGGTGGGCAGCCTTCTAGCTTATCAATGGGAGTGGTAAGTACTAGGTAGCCTGTCTACCACAAGAGGAGTGGTTCTTGGCCCAGGAATTGTAGTTTATTGACCATTCGGGAAGTTGTCCATCTCGTTCAACTTTCTGGTTTAAAAGACCACATCTGCGCTTGTTTCCCATCTTTCCTGTAACTAACCTACTGGAAAGCACTAGAAAGCCTTCAACTGATATAAGCCTTCTAGCTTAAATGAGAGACTTTGGAGTGATTGAGTATCAGTTTTCTGTATTTTCTTGCTGTACTTGACTGTTTTCCACCTAAACACTGATTTTCCAGCACTTATTGTGATTTAAAAGCTTGTTTTTTTCACATGTTGTACTTATTTGACTGCCTGCACTTTTAAAAAGTTTTTTTATGTTTAAATAAATTGTTTAACTTTTGTAGGCTACACACTAAAGTGCAATAGCATTTTCTGATCACTTGTAGTCATTTAAAGCTGTTTTAAGTGTACTTTTTACTGCTTTTGCCTTATCCTTTCAAAAAAATAAATAAATACATGTCTTGTTTCCCACCTTTCTAAGCTAGTATAGTCCAGATTTCAGGCTAGTGCTGAATTTAGGGCTGTGTTAAAAGTTTCTGAGTTGCCCATACCTTACTTGGATAGAGGGACGTTTCTCTGTTCACCTGTGAGAGAGGGGAACTTTGAACAGCCATCTGTCCATGGAGGAGTGGTTCCAGCCCAGAAGTTTGTAGTTTAAAAAACACGTTCCACAGTTTTCTGTGCCGGGCAGCACCGGTTAGCTAGGGTTAAATTATTCCTGGCTCCACTAAGTCTCCTCTTCAGTCTTTCACTTGAAACTAGTCTAACTCTCAACCTAAGCACTCAGAAAGCATCCTACAGTCCAGCACTTGCTCAGACCTAATAGCAAGCACTAATATACCCCAACACTTGACTGCCCAGCAGGACAAGGCTCTTTATCCACCCCCACCAACCAAGCGACTAAGCAGCTCACCCTACTATTCAGGCATGACCAAAGGGCAACTTCAGGTGTACTCTCCAGTCCAGCTGGTGAATCTGGGTATTCTGAGGCAATGTTACAACTGCCTCATGTACACAGACAGCCCTCTCATCCTACCACAAAACACTAACATATATGAGGGATGTAATTATACAGCCAAACTGGAGGCTACGGTATCTCCACCCAAGAATGGAACAGACAGTCATGAGGAGAAGGTAAACACTTGCACCACACCTCCAGGCTCACAAAGACCTACTAAACCAGCACTGACAAAAAATACACATAAATACACGAAATCATACTCGGAGGCTCTAAATAAAAACCTGCAAAAGCATCAGAGAGCTCCAAAGCAGACACCCACAAAACCTGCACCACCCGTCACAAACCAGACAACACATAAAACACAAAATCAATGTGCCGCACAATCACAGCTCTTAAGGCAAAATAACATACCTAACACACTAGTAATAGGTGACTCAATAATCAGGCACACTGACGCCCCACATACTAGGCTGGACAAGGAGAAGGTTACTGTTAGCTGACTGTCAGGAGCCAGAATCCGCCACATAACACAAGCACTTAGGTCACTCAAGAACAAGTACAAATATGACTCTGTCATTGTTCATGTTGGTGTGAATGACCTGAGCCGTACCTCCCTGGACTACTTGAAAAGAGACATGGAAGAGCTCTCTGATCATGTAGCCCAGGCGGGTATGACCCTGACCCTGAGTAGCATACTGCCCTCACCAAGAATGATACCTCTGTATAAAGAAAAAAAATGATCAATTTTAACAATTGGCTAAGCTTCTGGTGTCATTCAAAGGGGATCCAGTGTCTCTCAGCCTGGGATGACATGCTCAACAAGCTGCGTTGCTTCACAAGAGACGGCTTGCACCTGTCACTCCTTGGCTTTCGAATACTGGCCAAAGATCTTGCTGCCCCCATAATGCCTTTTTCAGGCAAGGCTCAAAATTCAAACCCACCTCCGTAAACAGCACAAGTAAAAAAATGAGGGTTATGCTACTCAAAGCCAGGAGTTTAAATCTCAATATGCATGCACTCGAAGCACTCCTAAATATGGAGAAAGTCGACATCTGTGCAGTAACTGAAACCTGGTTCAAGGCTCCAGAGAGCACTCCAGCACTACTGGGCTACAACTCATACCACACATTTCGGCCACAGAACACGGACCAAAACTCAAAAGGAGGGGGTGTATCCATATTCATCAAGGATACCCACACCTCCAGGTAAGTGGCGCAGCATGATACCTCTGAGATCATCCATGTGCAACTAACATCGGGCAAATCTGCAGTGCAAATTTTGGCCTGCTACAGATCACCCTCCATGACCCAGGACCACCACTCCACCTTTCTGGAGACACTGGAAAAAAAGAAGGTCCTACTGAACACCCTGATCTTGGGAGATTTCAATTACCCTACCATTAACTGGGAAAACTACTTGAGTACAAACTCCCAGGCTCAGTGCTTCCTGGAATTTATTAGCTCAAATGCTCTGGATCATCTGGTAAACTCCCCTACCAGAGGCCACAACATATTGGACCTGGTCACCACCAACATGGGCGACAGATGCTCTGTACTGGAGGTCAACCCATCACTGGTTAGATCAGACCATAAACTAATCACTCTGGATGTCCACACCCACCACCACCCCCAACCAAGGAAATCACAGTGAAAAACTTTTTTAAAGCAAATTTCACCTTACTTAAGGCAGAGGTGGTAAGTTTCACAGCCCCCACACTAAAGGATAACACTGCGGAAGATGCAGAATCCTTTACAATTGCACTCCATGAGCATCTACAAGGATGTATGGATCATGCCATCCCTAGCAAGACCAAGACTCACTCCCCTAAGAGAAGGAAACCAGTCTGGTGGACCCCTGTCATAAACAGGTTATAAAACAAAAGGAGGAAACTAGTTCAGAAAAAAAGCAAATCCCAAGAAGGAAAGACATCCCTGATCTGTATCAGTAAGAAACTAAGGTCCCTCATAAAATCATCCAAGGCTAACTTCGAAAGAAAAATAGCCAAGGATTCAAAAGATAACCACAAAGCCTTCTTTAGCTATGTCAAGAATTTAAGTGGCAACTCACAGATATGCTCTAAAATAGTGCAAAATAGCACAAAATATACTGAATCTACTGATATTGCCAACATACTGGCAGATAGATTCAGTGCAAACTTCACCTCCCCTCTCACCTTCAAAAGGGCCCACAACAATACTGGAAAAGTGTAGTGTCCCGGAAATCACAGAAGCACAGGTGAAAACAGCCCTTTCAAAAGCCAAAAACACAGCATCAATGGGGCCAAATGGTGTCCCAGGCTGCGTCTTGCACGAACTAAAGAACAAACTAACCCCCCACCTAAACACACTGTTCAACCTCAGCCTCTCCACAGGCTGCATGTCCATAGAATGGTGCACAGCAATGGTTATTCATCTGCACAAAGGAGGGGCCACAACTAAACCTGGTAACTATCGACCCATAAGCCTGACTAGCCTGGTCTGCAAGGCTATGGAGCGCATCATCATGGAACTCATTAACAAAGACATTGGGAACCTCCAAACACTTGACCTGACCCAGTTCGGCTTTGTTAAGGGCAGATCATGCCTACTAAATCTGGTTGACTTCTTCGAGACCGTTTCCAAGGCCATAGACGAGGGAAAAGTGGTTCACACAGCCTACCTTGATCTCACCAAGGCGTTCAACACCATTCATCACTCGGGTATTATAGAAAAACTCACCAACCTGAACATAAACCCCTACATCACAAGATGGGTTGCCAACTGGCTTACAGACAGAACTCACACGGTAAGAATAGCAGGCTCCAGGTCTGACTCTAAACCAGTCACAAGTGTTGTCCCGCAAGGCTCGGTTCTGGGACCCCTACTGTTCGGCATATATTTCTCAGAAGTACAGGCAAACACAGGAGGACTATGGCTAACCAAGTTCTCCGATGACTGCAAACTGGGAGCCATAACTGACTCTCCAGCTGACACGAACATCCTCCAAAAAGGCCTTACTGAGACAGACACCTTGGTGTCAAAATCATGGCCTCAAGCTAAATGCCAGAAAATGCATAGTCATCCCATTTGGGAAAAACAAAACACCCACGATTTACCACATAGGCGGCAGCCCCCTTAATACAGAAGAGGTAATAAGAGATCTGAGGACCCAGGTAGATAGTAATCTCTCCTTTGACAATCATATTGCCAAAATAGTTAGGAAATCCTTTTGTGTGGCCCATCTAATTACTAAGTGGTTCACATCTAGAAATAAAGAGGTTATAGTGCCCCTGTACTCATCACTCATCAGACCCATCATAGAGTACAATGCCTCATTTGGGATGTACCTCACAAGACACTTCCAACAGCTTGAAAGACCACAAAAGCACCTCACCAAGAGGATTACTGGCCTCAAACATATGTCCTATGCAGCCCGACTGAAAAAGCTCCAGCTGTACTCAGTGGCATATCGCTTACTCAGAGGTGATCTCTGCCTGACTTACAAAGCCATGTCCAACTCAGAACTGATGGACATGTTCCACCTAAAGAAATCCAAGTCACTGCGAGCCACACGCTCTAGTGAGCTAAACCTTGCCACAACTATAAATAGAACATGCTGGAGGGACAGATTCCTGTCACAGAGACTCCCCATGCTTTGGAACAAAATTCCTAACTATATTAGGCAGAGCCCCTCACTAACACTCTTCAAGAGAAGCCTTAACAAGTGGATGGGTAACAGAAAATACACCCCTGGGATCACTTCATTGGCTCTGCTTGACAGAGGCTCAGTTAATTAATCAATGGGGTGGCGAAAGCCGACACACTCTGGCTAGGCTTATAAATGCCCACGGGCAGATAGCCTAGTACCTACCTATGAACCTATGAATCACTCTGTATCCAATGGCCCTTTTTCTGCCCAGCAACAAAATAAACAGCTTCTGCAAGGCTCAGAACCAGGACCCTGCACACCATAGCCAAAGTGATTTACCACTAAGCCATGTCAGATACATATAATCCTGATGTTTTCACAAACATATTATTTAGCACAGTCATTCAACATACACGTATATATATATATATATATATATATATATATATATATATATATCAATATATATATATATATATATATATATATATATATATATATATGTAAGCATACATATATATATCTATATATGTATATACAGACATATATCTATAGATATACAAGAAAACATAACAAAAACATATATGACCACATGCACCTTTAATGAGGGTGAGGGGGCCCAAGCAATATACATCTTGTACGTATTGATACCCCCCACACAGCCAAACAGATCTGCCCTGCAATACAATACCAGCTGTTGCAAATCCCATAACCAGGACCTGACATAACATAGGCACAAGATGTTAACAGTACTCCATCCCACCTGTATGATGTCAGGCTGGTATCAGTAACATATCATGTAGTACAGTCTGGCTACCATAGGGAATGTACAATGTGGAAGCAATAAACATTCCTAAGATACATATACACAGACACATATATGCAGATACATATATATATATATATATATATATATATATATACACACACACACACACACACACACACACACACACACACACACACACACACACACACATATATACATACACACATAGAGATATGTATAGGAAGATATATTTGTAGAGGGTGCACACAATACGCAACAGCCAGTATGCCCACAGTTGCCACCTTACCAACTGGACACTGTATGAGTCACCCATACAAATGACAATTGTTGCCTGCAACATATACCCACAGAGAGGTCAAAGGATATAACACCACTCATAGGTTTGCATACATGGGAATAGCTTTATTTGTGTACTATTACAGTTGTATATGCCATGTCATATAGCTGTTTAGACTGTGAAATACATATAAACAGACTAATGCAACTGTCAAACAGATAAATTAATACAGTATTCTGGAAAGGATTACATATGTTGCTGTTCAGGCCAAGGCCTTCAAGTAGTACAACAGTAAAGGCAGACTGGGCCACATGATAACAATTAATCAACAGTAAGTAACACAGATGTATAATCCAGAAGCCTCTATCTACACTCTGTACACAATCCCTAGGCGGTAGACACCTCAGCAGACACAATAGGATGTATCTGTTACAAAACAAGGCATAACTAAAACCATCACAATCACACTGACAAACAGAACAGTCCGTAGTGCAGGAAGCAGTAGGCCAGCATTTACCCAAGGTGAATTGTATGGTAATTTACATGGTAATTTACATCCAGATACCTTAAGGCAGCTTACCCCTGATAGCCCCACATGTTGTAACAGCCTAGGTTAGTTATGGTGCACCCCCATAGACTGACATACAGGGCCATATACCACTGTTACATACACTGGCCTCTGGACTGTATAAGGGCACACATGTATTGTGCAGATGAAGCCCACACATATATAGACCCAACCCCACAATATATGTGGGGACCACAACAGCAGTGAAATGATGGCAAGAATGGCAGCATGACATACTCAAAGGCCACTACATAACAACCCCTGACTGCATGTCATATGGACAAAACCTGGTATGTAGATTGAGGACAGAAGCTGGAACGCAGGCCCATATGTGAAATAATGTTGTCATGCACTAAGCAAGTTGCTGGTGTTACAGGATAGTCGGCAACACACCCTTAGTCAGGAATATGAAGTCAGAAACACAAATGGATGTAGCCATGTACTGATAGCACTCAACACACACACAGCCAGTGATATATCAGACACAAGACCTGTGTGGTAAACAGACAAGACATAACACGCACACCTCTGGCCATCAAGTGGATAAGCACACAGTTGAGAGCTATGCACACAGACTGCAGTCCATGTTAAACTAGTATGTACACACAGACCCTGTAACACTGGTGCTATACAATGCATGTAACAACAGTACTCACACTCTCTTTTTGTAGTTCCGGAACCTCATACAAATATGTAGCTGACCTGAGTGCACAAGTCCTCTTTTAAGAGGTATTGCTACCTGCTGTCTGTAACACTGCTGCTCACACACAAGAAAGATATCCACCATACAAGTAAGGTAAAGGGACAATGCCCATATGATGTAGGCATTTATAGTAGTGGATTGCCATGACAGTGGTAATTGGAAGTACTACACAGCTGGCTGCATGCATGTAGCAAGTGGAGAACACTGATTGATGCAGAGGCCATCACCTGATCATGTGCTTCACCCACAAAAGCCATGCTGCAAGCTATTCCAGGTAGCTCAATCCATTTACCTGAGAGAGAGAGAGAGAGATACAGAGAAATAAACTGAAAGAGAATAAAAACCGAAAACATACAGCTCCTGAACCACAACAACACCAGAAAATACAACAAAGGAAGCAGGAGAAGGAGAGGAAAAACAGTAAAACTACCTCCTACAAGGATACTATCCACAACAGACCTCATCCCCACAACAGGTATGTAAAGAATATATGCATGTAATTGACTGTAGTTCCTAGTCCATAATACTGGGGTAGATGATGTTGAATGATACACATGTGCCAACGGGTGTTGCTGTTGTAATGGTCTTCAGCTGAACAACTGCTATGGACATTAGAGTCTGTCCCTGTGGGTAGTGGGCCATACCCATCAACTGTGTAGAGCAGCACCGATTGACAAGATGTATGCCAATATAGTGTGTTTTGTGTAATGGAAGGGATGTATATTACTGTGGCCAATAGCTAGTGGTGGAAGTAATGCCATAATGATGGACACGTGGGTTCCATAGCCAACCCCTTGCAGAATACTGAAGTTAACCTGTATTGTAGCATGCTGAAATGCAATAGGTAGGTAATAGGGTTACCTGCAATCTGGCCTTACATATACCCCCCTAATTTTAGACTGTGTCCATATGTGGCACCTGTCTGTGTTGTAGCAAGGCAGGACAGTGCCTGAATGTACCCCATATATAGGTATGTATATGTGTGTGTATATATATATATATATATATATATATATATATATATATATATATATATGGGTTACCATCAGTACATCGAACGGCCACAACATCAAAATCCACTTCATCAAAACTTCAGAACATTGACACCCAGAAAGCCGACGATGACCACAAGGTAAGGAACCGTTTGGCCATCCGTAACTCTGAAACTACCAATGAAACAAATGCACAGATGTGGGGGGCTTCACCCCCCACACCCCCCTTACTTAATATTCCAACTCTGAGAACGCACTACCGCGGGGGTATGGGGCAAAGTTCACGAGGATGGAGAAACAGTTCCTTACCATGTGGTGATCATTGGCTCTCCAGGTGTCAATGTTCTGAGGTGTCGATGCAATGGATTTCAATGTTGTGGCCATTCTATGTGCTGATGGTAACCCATATCTATATATATATATATATATATATATATATATATATATATATATATATCTACATGTATGTCCACAGATCTACAGATACTCATATGTAGACATATATATAAACGGGTCTACTGCTTAACATCAAAAATACACTTCTTCAAAATTAAGCAGTAGACCCTACACTTCAGTGAAAGTCCACTTAAACGAAAGTGTACTTTTGCCGAAGTCTAGTACCCAAAAAAAACCCCACTAAAACATGTTTTTGCAGGGGAGCAAGCCCCCCTGCACCCCCATGTGGGGGTCTGTGCCCCCATACCCCCCAACTTAAATATACCACCTCCGAGATCACACTACAGTGGAAAAAAGGGAATATTCCCATTCTGCGCTGTAGTGTGACTGTCGAAGACAATATTCGAAGTGTCACTGCTTCGAACAAGTGGACTCGGTGAAGTGGAGTTCAAAGTAGTAAAACTTCTAACAAATTGATGGAACCCATATAAACACATATATACATCATATATATCTACACATATATAGATATATATCTATATGCACATATCTACATATATACAAACACACACACACACCCAAACACATATGTATGTAAATACATGTCCCCTATATTACCATCACAGTGCTGTATGCTATGTGCGAGGGAACAGCACACATAACAATACACACATATATATACAGCTGTTAGTGTGTGCAACATGGACGGGTATGTCACATGTGAACCCCTTGTTGGGACCACATTGCCCTTGTCTGTGAAGTAGGGAATGGGAATATGGTGAAGTATGGCAGGTATATTTGTAGAGGTGGGCCGGGATGGTAGATATAGAGGACAGCATATTGGGATGGTATATGACACATGGGGCCCAATATGGAAACAATGGGAACATGCCTCCCACTCACTGCTACTCACAACAGCAGTCCACATCCCAAAGGTGCCTGGCCTGGAGGCTGAGCAAGAGGAGCATGTGGACCCTGTGAATGTGTACTGGGTGCCTCAAGGTGATGTAGCACATCCCACATGTGTCTGTGGAGCCTGCTATGGAACAGACCCTGGACCTGATCTCGGGGGACAAGATCATGCTTGTGTTTGCCCCCAGGAGGGGACAACATCCCCTGAGGTGGTTCCACCTGAAGATAGTGCTGAAGCAGTACATTGAGGAGGCCCCAGGGTGGAACCCACATGTGATGTGGCCTGATAACATAGGCAGATGAGTTTGGAGAGGTGGTTCTTCTGGCAAATATTCCCTAAAACATGCTATTGTGTCACTGTTATAGAACATATGTGGGTAGTAATAATCTACACAATCCCGGAACATGTCCAACAGCATGCATAGATGTCCCCAATAACACAGAATGTCAGATGTGTAGCAATCACATTGCAAGCATACCACAGGCATATATGGAACCATAGTCACCCTGACAATGGCATGCAGGTGAATAGTCTATAACAGGCCAGTGATGATAGTGTCCACACATGGAACATGGCTACAAACACATAGCACAAAGTGTAGTACAATACATTTGTCCCACTGGTAGGTAAGCTGTAGCCATACCTACTGAGTTGTGTGTACAGTTTGTTGTCGCTGATATGGTGGGGGGGTGACAGAGATGTGTATTAAGAACTGTGGTAACCTTGCTGTATGAGTTGCTGAGACCTGTTTCCATCTTTATGTCTTTCAGGCAAGATGTCGTATAGACGGCTCCCTGCTTATTCAGCTGCTGAAAATGAAACAGTGCTGAACTATCTACTCCAGCACTACCCTGTCCTGTTTGGCCGGGCTGCCCATGAGCAGAAGGAGAGGACCACCCCGTGGAATGACCTAGTCCACAGGGTCAATGATGTCAGACTGCACAACCGCAGTTATGAACAGGTCCAGCATCATTGTTCTGACCTGCTTCACAATGCCTGACGGTGTGCTGCTGCAGTCTGGGGGGATCACCTCGCAACAGGGGGGGGCATGCCATCCATACCCCCTGACATGTGTTGAGAATCTCCTCGCCAGCCTCATGGTACCCGCCTGTCTGGACAGCCAACAACTGCCAGACACCATTGTGGAGGTGGATGCTACCTACACACCGGCTGAGGAGCGTGCAGGTAAGGCCACAGGGCACATCACTAGACCATTGTTGCATATGCATCCACATCTGCACAGGTAGATCATGCATATCTGACAGGTCATATATATATAGTTTGTTGCTGCATAGTAGTAATAAACAGATGTGCATACATGGTAGTATTGTGGACATGTACTGTTTATGTACTGTAATGCTGCACCCACCCTGTAACAATGCCATAGGTGTGGCCACTGACTTTGTATCTCTCACCCTCTTATGTAGGTCCCTCCAGTATACCAACAAGGCAGCAGCCTGTACCAGGTGAGTATGGTTTATGTTGATGCTTGCCAATACACCAGGCAAGTAATGGCTATAGTATACTCCATGTACACATCTAACACACCTATCCAGAATGCATGCTGTACATGTGCACGTATTGTTGCTGTTAAATGCATTGCATCACAGTGGTGACAATGATGGGGTATTGGAAGGATATGTCAGACACCTGCAAGATAACTAACATCCTGTTATTGCGGAATGTGTCCACAGGGATTAACATAATGGTGGGAGACATGGCCTACATTAGGAACATGTGTGAAACATCACCCATCTACATTTCAAAAACAGTGTATATACCAGTAGTACATAGCAACTGTTACAGATTTACACTATGGCATAACGTATTACTGTGGTCCACATTATTAGCTGAGACTAGGCTATAACATGTGGTGTTCAGCATATGGGACACTGAAAACTGGCACACATGTGCAGGCCTTACTTGTCAAGCATCTGCAAAAAGGCTGAAGGTGGGGAAGGGGTGTCAGCATGACACACCAGTGCACTGCAGCAGGGATCCTAAGGATGCTAAGAATGGCTGTATCTGCACACAGTCAGGTTCAAGATCTGTGGCAAATGTAACCCTACCCCCACAGCAATAGTGACAGCAGTGTATGAACACTAAGGGATGTGCACATGATTAGACCTTGCAATTATGCAGATTTGGGGGATAAGTGTAGGGAAGACTGAACATACATTGGCAAATGCAGATGGCACATGCTAGTATACCCCTGCCAGGAGTAGTGACTGCTGTAGTACACATAACAATAGGTGCAACAAACCATCATGATAAGGGTGTACACACATATGCAGACACAGAGTGTATGCATCACAGTCAGCATCCACACACCTAACACACTCTGTAGGCACTGCATGTGAATGTACAGGATATATGTCACATATTGAGCTCATGTACTGTTAAGATATGCGGTGATATCATCCCATGGCAGATCAAGGAAGGGTGCATCATATCAATAAGGGTGTGTACACTCCCCATAGCCATGGCATGGTCTGATGGTTGTCAGTGTAATAGTAGTGGATTGGTCATACTTGGTTGGCTGATGTTGAGATCTGTAAACCAGACATTAGGCATTCACAAATGACATCTGTCCACATATCATTCCAGGTATGTGTTGCTAAAAAACATAGGGGCTGTGAGCATTAGAGCTGACATAACTGACACAGTACTACACATTCAGCAATGGGTTTTACACCTGTGAGGTCTGGTGCACAGTACATGGCAGGGTGCTGAACAGGTGCACAGCAATACTGTGTACATGGGTGTAGTGGTATCCAGGGGAAAGGGCATCACCTACTAACACAGCCCATGCACCACACACATGTATACTATTGCTAGCATGGATTGACTATAGCTGCACTGCATGCTGTTGTCTACCATATGCTATGCATGTTAACAGATGGGTAATAGGAGTCGTGTGTGTACTATCTTTTGCAACCTCACGTGTGTGTGTGTGTGTGTGTGTGTGTGTGTGTGTGTGTGTGTGTGTGTGTGTGTGTGTGTGTGTGTCGGTGGGTGGTTATTTTGTCTTTAGTGTCACTCTGGTAAAGTGGAGGGAGGTTGATGCATTTAGGACACATGTGTGCATGTGTGTGTGTGTTTGTGTGGGTGTACATGTATGCACATGTGTGATTGTGGGGTTGTTCATACAGCAGTAGTTCCCTTTGAGATTGTGCAGTACATGGACATGGACTGACACATTGCACACCAGGAATACGTGTCATGTATGTAATCACAGGACAGCTGATAGTATAATAAGGTATGTAGCATTGAACATGCATTGGGAGGGAAAGTAGACACCAGGTATACCCTTAATATCGCATTCAGCAGAGAGGTGTTTGACAATCCACATATGTGGCACTACAGATGCATTGGGGAATTACTAGACAACACCAGGAAGTGTATCCATATATTACAGTTGTCTTACAATAGGTTGATTGAGCAGCATATCTGGTATGTACTGAGCAATACTTACACATGACAATCCAGTGCGTGAAATTATGGCGTTAACATAGTAGCCCCTCACATATAGGGGCCATGCTCATGATGTCCATACATACACAGGGTGAACACAGAATGACAGCATAAGGCCATGTAAAACTACTCCACTCAGGGCAGGGAGGTAATGGAGTAGCAAGTCTTGTGTTGTGATGACTTGTCTAGGCATTTAGAGGAATGATACGTTAATGAGTGGTATTAATGAGTGTATGTTACCAAGTGTGATGTGAGATGGGAAACGCATGGGAATAAATGTGGAACTGTCAGGAATGTCACAGACAGGCAGGTATTAAGGTGGTATGTGTGTGTGTGTGTGTGTGTGTGTGTGTGTGTGTGTGTGTGTGTGTGTGTGTGTGTGTGTGTGTGTACTGTTATGCAATGCTGTACAGGTCTTAAAATGCATTTCTAGTTTTCTCCCACAGGTGGCGAGGTGGGTCAGGGTCCCTCCTGCATGCAATCTGATGTTGGTGTCCATACAGACACCAAAGATGATGATAGTACTGTTGAGGCACAGATGGGGTTGTTAGGAGCCAAAACAGCGCCATCATTTGACATCCCCCTTTTAGCCACCCCAACCCCGCATACAGTTTCAGTGCCTATACATACCTCAGCACCAGTGGCCATAGTGGAGGGACAGCTGGCGGTTGGTGGCAGTTCACAGGAGAATGTGGTATCCATACCTACTGTGTCTGGTCACAGCAGGCATAGCTGGATGCCCGGCACGGCACCACATAGGCAGATGTCCCAGGTTACTTATGGTAGGGCTGCTGGTCATCATGACCCTGGCAGACCTGCCACAACTAGTACCACCAGGCATATGTTTCAGGCTGTCATGGAGGCACAAACACATATGGAACTGTAGAACAGACAGGGCCTGAGGCTGCAGAGGGCTGTTCTCACATCTGCAAGCGACAACTTCCGTACTTATACTGACCTCATGGATAGACAGTTTGGTGAGATGATGGGCCTCATTGACTGTGGTTTGTCCGTGCTCGAACATGTGGTGGGAGTGCAGTGATGGCTGTGTGGATGTAGGCCAGCAACACCAACAGCTGACGGTCAATATGGACGTGCTAGGACACCAAGGCGCTCCCGTAGTGGCAGTACCAGCCCCAGCACTGTGGGGAGTGTTGTCCACACCACACCACACCACAACAGGCCATGAGCACATGGTCCTGGGCAGTCCCAGGAAGGACCTGGTTCCAGTGGACATCTGTCATCATCAGGGGAGGGTAGCACACCGAGGCCTGTACCTGGATGTGCCCATGGGACCCCTGGCATGCACAGTCCACGTGTCCGTGACCAAAGGCAGTGAACTGCACACCCTGCCAGGTATGGTCTGCAGCTGTCCATAAACACCTGTATAGGCTAGCCACATGGCAGAACTGCATGCATACTCACACACTATACGAACACACCTAGGGCAACCACATACCTACACACACACCACATCACCACACCCAGTTCAACTCATTACACCCCTCACCCACACACATGGTGTCAAATGTATGGCCCACCCTCGGCCTCTGGCAAACTAACAACACACCCTGTGCATACGATGATACCTGTGCCACATCCCTGTCATCCTTTACATCAATGCAGGGACAGGCTAATATGGTTCTGATGCATGCGGTGAATGTATTACAATGTACCAAAGTACTGCAGTGTAACATGTTGAATGGAGTAATGTTTAATGCATACATGTCAGGTATACGGTCAATATGGACGTGCTAGGACACCAAGGCGCTCCCGTAGTAGCAGTACCAGCCCCAGCACTGTGGGGAGTGTTGTCCACACCACACCACACCACAGCAGGCCATGAGCACATGGTCCTGGCCATCGACACCTCAGAACATTGCACAGCTGGGCAGACATGTCAGTGTTGCTAACATTATAGCTGTTAGCAACACTGGTTGCTTGTGGTCTCCATGTTTTCCATTTGTGTTGTAGGTGTACATGTGTCAGCAGGAGGATTGTCTGAGTGATATTCCACAAGGGGTATAGCACTGTGGTGACACCATGGCTGTGACATATCTTGGGTACAGTTGAACACATGTCACAGGTTTGTATAACAGTTCTTACATGTGCCACATGGACAGGTGACCCACTGGAACGTCTATAATCTGCAACCTGATGTAGACTCATCCACATACATGCACACTCTTACTTGACAACACTGGGACTAGACCTCCTACCTAGGTATGTAGTGCTACTGAAGTGTGTGGCTTTCATTGCACACACCACACAGAATTTAGGGTGCAGTGTGTTCCAGGTTACATATTACATGCAGAACATTCTCAAACATGTGCAGTATGCTAACGGGGGATGCAATGGTTATATATGTACAATACATAGTGTGACATACCATCATATACACATTAACAGACACATAACAGGCAGACACACATCTGAGAGACCTGGGCCTATCGCTGCAAACTAACTTGACAGTGTGTCCAATGTGTTACAGGTAGGCTGCACACAGCACATGCAAAACTGGGCTGGATTGTGGAATCAGTTACCTGTATGGTTGATTGTGACAGTGGTCACCATAAAGTGGTACATGGGACATATACCAGGTGTACCTTGGTGTAATTACAGTGTACACAGCACCCACATCCCCCAGTGGATATTGTACTCCCTGAAACCCATGATGACACTCTGACATACCCACCATCACATATTGCCCACTACTGTGATGCCAGCCATTGTATATCCCAACAGTGTACTACAGGGATATGGATCTAATGCACATGCCACAGGCATAGTAGGGTGTTGCATTGTCATGCCTCACCTATGGGGAGCAACAACACTATCTGTACTACTGTGTGGCAATGGGTATTGTAAAAGGAGTATGTAGCCTTTGAATGCTGTACCCTACAGATATATGGACATGCACACATACACACACTTGCCAGAACTCAGTGGGTATCCCATACCTATCGACCCATTTGTACAGCACTGTTGCACTGGTACTACAAGGCTTGTGTAGCCGGTAGGGAGAGGAGTGTAACAGGGTACATGTAATGTCCCATACAGCAGCAGCCACAACTGACTATGGCAATGGGTGTTGTGGTGGTTGTGAAGTCCCTCATGGAATTCCCAACTACAGGTGTACTAACACACAGACACTGCTATCCTCAGTAATGCACACGCACACATGTGTCAGTACTGGGGTGCATCGCTGCAGGTAGTCATAGCTGTGTACCTAGCTATTTCCATGGAGAGATGGGTTGTGTAGGGGATATGTGTACAGTGGTAGCCTGCCACCTGCCATGTGCCAGCAGGCAATCTATCTACACACACCACTATGGTGAACCTCAGGGTGAGAGTGACATGCATCAGACAATCCTCTGGGTGCCTCCTGCACATGGCCACTGAGGTGATCAATTTGACATGTATGCAACATGTATTACAACATATGGCTAAAGTCTGTGATGGAGTCCTGTACCCAACCATGTTCTGTTGACTGTGGTGGTGTAGTGGAGGTACCCATGGCATGTGGTGCGTACTGGGTGTTGTCTCCTGTATGTGCCAGTTCTTACACAGCTGGGCAGACATGTCAGTGTCAATCAAGCAAAGATTGCCTGTACATATTCCAGCTGGATACCTGCCATCTGCATATCTGTACAGGGACTGACAGTCATCAGCTTGGCAAGTAGCTATGTAGTAGGATGAATGTGTTGACAGATAGACGTTTGACAACAATATGTATGTCATAACTACATGTTGGAAGCCTTCACTAACATGCTGTACAGAAGGTAGTCTACAGTTACATTCTACATGTCGGATCATTATCCAGTAGGGTATATATATTGTGACACAGCTCACACACCAGGGACACAACAGGGAGGCCTCAGAGTCCAGCTATACCTGCAGGTGTGCTTGTTATCAGTACTACATTTAGCACTATACTCTTGCCTAGGAAAGCACTGTCAACAGTAGTACCGCCATGATGCACTACATGCCAGTGTGACAGCATATACCTTGGGTTACTACCCCTGTATGTAACCATTCACACAGATAACAGTGCTGTACAGGCCACATATACTTGTGTGTCCCAGACATGACACTCACATCCCTTGCTACAGTAATGACAGCACATAGGCGCATGTATTGTCATGGCATTACATACACTTATTACAGATGTCATTACCCTGCTATGTTATTGGACTGGGTGGTGAGAACTGGTTACCAGGGCTAAGCCATGCTTAGCAAGTATCAACATTGCTCCAATATAACAGCTAAGCTGATTTGTGCAGTGGTAAGCAAAGCCTATAAGGTGTAAAAGCCTGCATGTTTACCCGTAGCTTAGCACCGCTTAGCTTCACGCAAACCAGTGCAAATGTGCTTAAAGCTGCTCAAAACTGCCTTAACCACTCTGTATCCGACAGCCCTTGTTCTGCCCAGCAACAAAATAAACAGCCCTTGAACCCAGGACACTGTACACTATAGTCACAACACTTAACCACTATGCCATGACCACTGTGAAGACAGCTGTTGTTTTTCCAATATATCTGTCAATACACATATTAATTAGTATCAAACAATTGCCTTTACTTACACAATTGTGTAGTACTTGTTATCGATATTACTGTTGCATCACATATGTTATATCATAACGGACACATATCAGATGCATATGGTGAGATACATCTGAGAAGGTGTACACAACCATAGTGTTTACACATAACAGGAATATGGATATATACATATAGATATGTTGATATATGTCTACATGTACATACACATGTATATTCATACATATGTATGTCTACACATCTGTATAGTGCATCATATATATGGCCATGTGTAGATCTCTTTGTATATACATATATATATATATATATATATATATATATACATACACATATATATATATATATATATATATATATATGTATATATATATATATATATATATATATATATATATATATATATATATATATATATATATATATATATATATGTGTGTGTGTGTGTGTGTGTGTGTGTGTGTGTGTGTATATATAGATATATTATATATAGCTATATATGTATGCACATCCTATGTGTATAGATATGCCTATTTATGTAGATATATATGTAGATATCTATAACTATATGTGCATACATATCTATTCAGATATACCTATTACTGTCGATATATATGTAGATATCCATAAGTATATGTGCATATGTATCTATATCTGTATATGTGTAGACATATATTGTTGTGTATATGTATATATTTGAGTGTTTATATGTATATATATATATATATATATATATATATATATATATATATACACACACACACATCTATGTATGTCAATATGTATATGTGTATATATCTATATAAATATATGGATAGATATATACACATATATGTTCACCATATGTTCAGAACATGGAGTGGAGTCCTACCTCAGACCCACTAGTCCCAAACTCTTAGTGCAAGGGGATGTCATGTATGTATTACAGTTATATATGTAGACTGCTGTAATAGGGGTTGTCTTAACACACATGTTGTGTGTGGGAGGTCACATCTGTTTTTAATATGTGCACCATTGGCTACTGACAAACATCCTAAGGACATCATAGTACAGTACTACTGCTAGCACAGGAATGATCCTGTGGACTACAGCAGATATTTGACCAACATATATGGACAGTCTGGCACTCTGTGGTCAGTCCAGAGGTGTACACATATCCCTTTCATGTGAGACATGTGGATCACACCTCCTAATGTGGATGTTAATAGCCATGTACATGGGTATATCACGTAAATCCTGGACTACATATGCCCACACAGTTTATGCATGCACACATGCCAGTCTGTCCTGATACATAATACCTGGTGGTGCAGAGGTCACATTGCCTCATACTACCCAGTAGTTAGTGGCATACATCTGTACAGAATCCCACTGCTTTGTCAGAAATACACAACAGTTATGGTGGCCTTGCAAATAACTGGACATATCAGCACAATGGGTAATTACACTGGGCTGCAAGGCATGTCACAAAGCACTGTGCCACAGTTAGACTGCCACAACACTGGACTACATTTTGTATGGGGGACTACACATGTACCTGCAATTATAGCAGGCTCTACATGCATGTCACAGCACAGAGTAACAGACATCTGTGTGAAAGTGCATACCCGCAACCAATGTAAACATAGCCACAGCCAAATATGGTACACACACTTAATATGACACAATATGGTCTGTCTGATAAACACCATCCTCATATGTCCCACTCACACACTGACCCTACATACACTGGGTCATAGCACTGTGTGGTCCGATGGCTGTCTGTGGTATGGGACACGTGAGTGTCTGGCCCTACAGACATGTGAGCCAATAGGGTATCAACTGGAGCAGCATGTCACATCAAATAGAACAGGACCGACAACAATGGCATCTACCACAGTCTGTGCACAGCCCAAGGTACGTATGTGCAATACACATACTATCAACAATCACCCTAAGTACACAGACCCCAGTACTGTACACACAACCACAGAATGGCCAAGCTATGTCCTCAGAAACAACCCCTACTATACATAACATGTCTAGCAGTCTGATATCTGACTGGCTTGTTAGGTATGATGTTAATAAATAATGGTGTACAGGACATATGCACCTCTTACTGCAGGACATATGTACAAAGGTTGACAGACTGGTGGCTGGAGCTATGAACACTGCCCCAATATTGGCATGTTGCTGTGATAACCTCATACATTTACTGTCGTACTAGGGATTTTTGTGACATATGTTCTATGAGGGATATGAAGTCAGTAACTCTCATGGCTGTCACCATGTACTGACTGCAGTCCTCACACTCTGCTTCTGCAGTTCTCAGGTAGGTGTTCTGTGAGTAACACAAGAAACAAAAGGCTCCACATACTGCCCAGTCTGCAGATTCCCCTACATATGGGGGTTTCCTCAAAAACATAGCATGACAGGTATTAAAACATGTAGACCAGCCATATCCACACACACCATGTTAAACCGACATTACTCCAAATGCAAAATAGCAACACTTACATTCTGTAGTCATGTCAGGCACATCCCCCTCCTGTGTGTTGGCCTGTTTCCACAGTGTATGTTGTTAAAGGTAAATCCCTAAATCCATCTGTGATGCTGTTTGCCAAATACCAGATCTAGGTCCTGCTCGCAGTGAAGGAAAAGGCCCAACACCAACATGATGTTCCTAGATATTAGAGTATTTCCATGCAATTGGTTATGGGAATGTTACAACAGCTGCTCCACATGCAATCAGCTACAGGAGGGCTGCAATTCATGCAGACGTCATCAGCTGATCATTAGCATCACTTACAAAACACAGCCTGCTGCCTAAGCAAAGCAGGTGTAGTTCTCCACATCCACCAGAGAGAGAGAGTGAGAGAAACAGACAGAGACAAGGTAAGTCAGGGAGGGGGTGGGAGAGTAAAACCTAAGCCTGCTTGTGTCACATACCTTCCAGTACAGGGCTTCAAACCCTTGACTGACTATGTATTGCTATCACATGTCTATGCGGTTATTGCATGCGCCACATAACTTACATGGTGAGGAGTTGTCTAAATGTATATGTGATGGTGAGTGACATCTACAACAGTAGCGATATGGTAGGTGTAGTACATGTGCCTGTCCACATGAACAGGTGTCAGTGTCAACACAGCCACACTCTCTCTCAGGGACTCACACACACTGACACACTTGGCAGGGTCAGGAATATACTTCCTAACTAGTTAGTTTGCCACAATACAGTAATGTGCAGGTATCACATGCACCACAGAGGTTATCCGGAGGTTATATGGGCAAAGGGTATGTGAAGATGTCTGACATCAGACAGCATGCTTCACTATGCCAATGAGAGTTGTAGTGAATGTGAATGTGGTCAAAAGCACCATACACCACTCACACAGACACAGGGTGCCAGTACTGACATGCATGAATGCATTGCTTCATGGGTGTGTAGTGGTTGACTGTGCCAGAAGGCTATACAAGGCTAGGTGAAGGATATACCTTGGCATCAGGCCATATGTCAATGGTCTGCAGTGTGGCTCAGGGGTGTAGTGTCTGGATTGGCCCACACAGGTGGGTATTGTATTCACCATCCAGTCACCTGGGTGACTATTGTGTGTGGCCATTGCTGTGCAATGCTTGCCATGTATGTGTTCTTTATTCCATGACATGGATGCTGTCTGGGATGTGCACACATCTCAAATGCATGTACAGTGACATGTGGAACTGTACCTAGGGTGTCTGGCCAATGTTGTGCATAAAGATTGTTGTCATCAGATGTGCCTGACCTGGCCTCGTGTGGTGGGAACTGGTAATAGACAGCAGGTTTACCCTGCACCTACATTGATAGCATGGTACAGGTATTCCCTGGTGTCAGTGGCATCTGTCCATACAAGACATGTGTTTAAGGCATAGTATGTCCTTTGTGGGTCACATTTGCTGGCACCACAGGTGTTGCAGGTGTCCAGTGGGGAACATAGTGAAGGTGCACTGTCTGCATGTATGTGCCTATTGTACTGATGGAAAGGGTGCCATGCCCTCTGTAGTCTACTGCAATCATACCATTGTTACTATCTATGAGCAATATGCAGGGTACTGCCAACATAGTGGTTGTTGCCTAGGCAAGTGTGTTTGTGTATGAGACATGAGTTGAGAGTGTTCTCTGGGTAATACAAGGGTTGCTAACTTTGTTCATCAGGCCTTGATGTCACATGTAGGGAGTAGGGATTGGCAACCTAGACACTTGGCTATTTCACATCTGTTATCCTTGTAAGGTGGACATTATGACATATAATAGGGCCACCATATAAGAAATTTGCAAAACCCGCTCCACAATGAGTCCAGTTGTTATACACTCACAGCCACCTCCAAACAGGATACGAATGACAAACACACACACACACACACACACACACACACACACACACACACACACACACACACACACACACACACACTTGCCATGTCCGGGATTCAAGCTCCTACTTAACTAATTTATTACACTACAGCATTATGCAGTTATAGGATGCATCACAGAGATTATTGGAGTACTTCTTCCCCTAAGGTGTATTTCACTGGGAATGACATCAGCAGGCTTGCCAAAAAAGGTCAATGGAGGTTGTAGTGACTGTGAATGGGCTCAAAAGCATTGCACCCTACAAAGACACACACATCCACCATTGTGTGGAAATAGAACCCCTACCAAAGTACTATATTACATTACATCATTAAACTGTTATAGGACGCACCACAGGGATTACTAGGCTACTCATTTCCCAAAGGTGTATTTCACAGTGAATGACATCAGCAGGCTTGCCAAAGTAGGGCATTTGAATTGTAATGAGTGTGACTAGCCTAAAAAGCATTTCTCCCTACACAGACAAAGAAACACACACACACACAAACATCCACACTTGCCATGTGTGGGAATAGAACCCCTACCAAAATAGTATATCAAACTACAGCATTACACTGTCATAGGATGCACCATGGAGATTACTGGGGTACTTTTTTCCAAAAGGTGTATTTCACAGTGAATGACATCAGCAAGCTTGCCAAACTAGGGCATTTGAATTGTAGTGAGTGTTTTTTTTTTTTTTTTGTGTGTCTTTCGGCTTTTTCCGGTTAGGGGTTGCCACAGTGGAACTCCGGTCCGCTAATGATTGGCAGTTGATTTTTACATACCGGCTTGCCAGGCCTGATGCACAACCTTCAATGAAGGTACGCCCATTCTCGCATGTCTCCACGCAGAAAACGCTCTAGCTGAGAATCAAACTGGACAGCGTCTTACTGTGAGGCGACAATGCTACCGCAGCACCACCACCATGGGTTAGTAGCCTAAAATGCATTTCTCCCTACACAAAGAAGCACACACACAAACATCCACATTTGCTATGTTTGGGAATAGAACCCCGACCAAAGTACTATATCACACTAAAGCATTACACTGTTATAGAGCGCACCATGGACATTACTGGGCAACTCTTTTCCCAAAGGTGTATTTCACAGTGAATGACGTCAGCAGCCTTGCCAAAGTATGGCATTTGAAATGTAGTGATTGTGACTAGCCTAAAAAGCATTGCTCCCTATACAGACAGAAATACACGCACAGTTGCCATTTCTGGGTTAGAATTCCTACCTAATTAGTTTATCACACTACAGCATTATGCAGTTATAGGACGTGCCATGGAGATTATTGGACTATTTTTTTCCCAAACGTGTATTTCAAACTGAATGACATCAGCAGCCTTGCCAAAGTAGAGCATTTGTAATGTAATGAGTGTGACTAGTCTAAAAAGCATTGCTCCTTACACAGATAGAGACACACATAAACACACAGTTGCCATGTCTGGGATGACAAATGCGACCTAACTAGTTTATCACACTACACAGTTATAGGATGCACCACAGAGATTACTGGACTATTATTTTCCCAAAGGTGTATTTCAAACTGAATGACATCAGCAAGCTTATCATAGTAGGACTATGGGGAAGGCAGTGTGTGTGCATGGGCCATAACCTTTTCATCTAGAGGTGGACACACCACACTCTGGCACACGCAGGCTTATATTCCGCAAGTACGTGTATACAACTGCTAGATGACTACTGCCTTGTACAATCATGTTGCACAACTAGCACTTGCACCACAGACGCTTTAATCCTGAGGGATACCAGTGGCTAAATTCTAACATGAGTGACATTTATACATCATGTGGTTGTAACCATTTAGCTGTGTGCTGGGTGGGATAGGCCTCATGATGGAAGGCTCTTTGTCACTGTCACTCTCTTCCACACATCTATGTATGTGCACTTTTGGCATATTATAGTGTGCTGTCCTTGGATATATGTGTGTATTCCTATCCAATGTGTGTGCAAAGCATGACTGGTGCATACTGAGGAGTGTATGCACTAACATCTGCAACTGTCAGATATGTATGGTCCACTGTTGTTGGCAGACATGTGTTTAAATTGTGTGAGCATGCCCAGTATGACCTTTTAGTATGTTGTCTGACACTGCCTTCATTTTTCTAAGTGTGGGAACATGCCCAGTATGCCCTTCTGTATTGCATGTGGGTATCCATTCCAGGTAGTTTGTACTCCAGTGCAGACCTTTGTGTTCTACACCTACAACTAGCAAATTGATTCTGCAGGATATCTGTAGATCAGTTGGCAATATGGGGTCAAACTGTGCAAGGGTAGCGTGTACTGTAGGTGATTGTGTCTGTGCTGCTTCTGCTACATAGTACTGGTGTTAGCAGAGATATTCAGACATGTCTACTGTTATACACTGTGATGTTTTATGTCCTCAAGTACTGTCAGATGGACATTTTTGCTCACAGTGATGTCCTGGGGAACACAGGGTGAATGCAGCTGTGTCCAGTATTATGATCAATCACCTACATAGTCATGGCAAGTTATGCCATTCTGGAGGGGGTGCTGCAGACACTTGCTGCTGGATCTGTGTATCCAGTTCAGCACATTGGTACAGTGATGGTAGAGGATCCTATACTTGTAAATCCATCAATGGGATACTATGGCCTTATTTTGCTGTGGCAATACCTCACAGCTGTACAGATTCACACATGTTACCCAGAGGCAGGGGTCATAAATCAGGACATTTCTCCTATTGTGGTGTATGGTCAGGTTTGTAGCCACCCACTTTTGTGTTTGAAGCCAGGGATAGTATGTGCAGACGGCTGTGTGTTGGACTTTGCATATCCCATGCTGTCCATGCTCCCACCCCCACTCTATTATGCGTACATTCTCTGATACTTTTCCTATAGGTATCACCTCATCACAGCTGTGTTTTGTTGTTGGTCCACAGTTCATGCAGTGGGACCTGATGGACATGTTACTGTGGTTTGTCCACATGGCCTTGCATATGGCTTATGTGGAGTGTGTTATGTTGTTATTTGGGTGCCCATGACATAACATACATTGGCAGTACTGGTGAGACACAGGCCTTTGGAAGAAGCCTGTAGGCCATTTGGTGGTGATGCAGGCCAGCTGTAGCAGGCCGTTGCATTCTGTCGAACCTACAGTCCCAGACTGACATACGGTATATTCCCCTGGGGTGACAAGGTAGGTGTGCTAGGTGTTCATGCCAATACTTTCTATCAGTATTGATCAGGTGGTGAGGATGCTGACAGGGTGCTGCTTACAGCTAGGGGCACACCTGCATGGGACACCTGCACTGCATGCTGCATTCTTTTGCTATTGCCATACACAGGTGGAGGTCATATTGTACCCATTCCCAACAGCAGGGATACGACTGGAGAGGTACCTGTGGGTAGTGTTTGGGTGAGCTGAGTGCATGTGTGCTATGGACACTACTTGCATCTGACTCACAGATATGCATGGGGCATTCCAGTTATGCTGGCTTGTGCAGGGACATCAGCAGTTTCCCAATACATCAGTCCTATCACCTTTGTGATCTGCAAGTGTTCGGCCAGATGACATTGGTATTCCCTACTACTAGCCCAGATAATGTGAGGCATACCTGTATGTACAATTCCAAGGGTGTGTCCATTTCACAGTTACACATTATATACTGTATGTCTGGGGTACTTTTCTCTGTGTACTGCTTGTATATCTAGCACAACAGTCATGCCATGTCCATCTTTCAGATGGTGACACATATTACTGCCATACATTTACAATGGCTTACTGCTACACATGTTATACTGGGGAGCATTGTCTTTGGCACTGCAGTTGAGAGGACTTGGCCCTGTCATCGGTAGTAGTGGGCAATGGCCACCAGGTCAAACCTCAACATGCATACATACTGACCATTCTTACACAATATGAAACACACACCAACCTAACACACACATATCTGAATATTGTACAAATGCTACAATCTTTCCTGCTACCTTGACCACCTCAGGTAATCTGTGCTCCACTGGTATTAAACCTACACATACATGTTACTACATGTTTACCTCAGACTGGAGGGGGGCACACCTGACTGCTACTACATTTCTACTTAGGATTGGGGGGCACACCTGACTGTTTCTACATTGCTACATAGGATCGGGAGGCACACCAGACTGTTGATACATTTCTACTTAGGATGGGGGGCACACCTGACTGTTTCTACATTTCTACACAGGATTGGGGGGTGCACACCTGATTTTTTCTACATTTCTACACAGAACTGGGGGAGGGGGCACACCTGACTGTTTCTATATTTCTACATAGGATTGGGGGGGGGGCACACCTGACATTTATACACATTTGCTATGACAGTACTGGTATGTCAGGTACTCCATTTCATTCTGTATTCTAACCTATCATGCTGACTACAGGCATATCAGTGTACTAGAGCTCTTAGGTTTGATTGACCTACATATCAGTTTCTGACTTCCTGCCCTTCAGAACTAAAATCCTACTGCCTGACCCACTGGAGTCTGTCTGTGTAGGCTTAGAGGGGGAGGTTACCCATAGCCATCATTCAGAGGCCTTAGCACAGCCTTTGTTTGTGTTTGTCAACACCTGTCCTCCTGGCTGAGACTGTTGTTGGGTATGTGAACCTCCCTGACTGGCATATGTGTGTCATATGGACATAAATGTGGCCCAGCACATTTCCTGCAGTGGGTTTTGTCACCATTTGTAGCACTGGCTACTGTGGTGACACCAGTATTTGTTGCAGATCTCATGGTGCCGATATAGATGTCTACTATCTGCTGGCATCCCATTCAGCCACTCAGTTCCCTTGCATGCTCAAATCCATACCATAGATACAAGTAACAACACATACTACTCCATTCGGCAATTGGTAAGGAGAGTGACTTACCTTGTGGGTGTGCCAGTATTGAGGATGGTACTGGAGGGCTGCCGATGTTGGATGCACATAGTACACTCCCTATACATGGTTGAGCACAGGTAGTGTAATGTTTGGCATCCCATTTACTGCAAGTGCGAGTCAGAGAGTGATGTCATTCCCTGTGTCCCTCCTGTGTCAGTGTATGTGCTATGCATTGCCTCTTTGCCAAGGACAGGGCATACTGGGCATGCCTCCTTCTGCCTACTGGGGAAGGCTCAGGTTGTTCCTCCTCTGAGTCACTCTGTGCCTGTGCAGGCCTTGGCAATGGTGGGGGGCTGTGTGGCCCTGCCCCATGCTGTTCCTGCTGCAGCTGTTTCCGCAGGATCATATTGTGTAGCAAAGCACATACAATGACAATTTGAGTACATGCAGCTGGGGAGTACTGCAAGGCTCCACCAGATGTGTCCAGGCACCAGAAACATGACTTGAGCACCCAAAACACACTCTCTATTACAACTCTGGTCTGTGCGTGTGCCTCATTATGGAGTTTTTGTTCGGGTGTGTGTGCATTTCTGATGGGTATCATCAGCCACGGCTCCAGTGCGTAACCAGCCATCCCCCACTAGGTGACCAAAAGGGATGTTCCCACTGGCAAATCTCTGGTACAGCTGCATCAGATGCCAGATGTGGGAATCGTGACAGCTTCCAGGGCAGCCAGCACACACATTCATTATAATTCCCTGGGCATCACACACAACCTGGCAGTTGATGGAAGGGAAGCCCCTGCGGTTGATGTAGACCCTACCCCACCCCACTCACCAGGTGGTGATTTGATGTGGATGTGTGTGCAGTCTATAGCACCCACTACATCAGGGTATTCTGCTATTTGGTGGAAGAGATGCATATTGCTGGCCAATGCCTCACTGGTGTTGGGGAAATATACCTGCTCACCGGCAAGTGCTGACATGGCATCCAGGAACTGGTGGAGTATCCTGGATGCTGATGTCTGTGAGATCCCCATGATATTCCTAGCTGGCCTTTGGAAGGTACCTGTAGTTAGTATTCTTAGGCCTACACATACCTTGGTATCCACTGGGATGGATTCCCCTCTGTTAGTTCTGTGTGTCAGGTGTGGCCAGCACAGCTCAAGAGTTTGTTGTAGGAGTTCCCTGTTCACCCTATAGTGCTCCACTATCTCCAGCGCATGTACTCCCTGGTAGGGTACCCTGGATCTATACACTCTTCTCCATCTCCTCATTGTGGGTTGGTGGACAGCATTCACATCCTCACCACCCTCAGCCTCTTCCACAAGTTGTTGTATGATAGCTATTGCAGCCCCTATCATTTTGCTGTTGTGAGTGTTAAAAGTTCCCTGCTTGTTTACACTGGTAATGTAGAGTGTGGGAAAAACCAGAGGGAAGGTGTTTGCTTAGTTTATATTAGTGTTCTCAGAGGGGCTTGTCTGCTGCCTGTGTAATTGGCTGATTCTAATACATTTCACCTCTCAGCTAAGCTAGTTCTCCTTGATTACATTCCTACTGCTGTTTTCCCTTCCCATTGCCTTCCTGTTTAAGCCCATGTGCATGCAGTGCAGAGTGCTCAGATGTGCACACTGCTGCTATTTCCTAGTTTAACTTCTTTTTTCTTCCTGTAGGAGGTCCCTGTCCACCCTATAGCGCTCCACTATCTCCAGCTCATGTAGCCCCTGGTAAGTTACCCTGGGTCTGTACACTCTTCTCCTTCTCCTCACTGTGCATTGGTCAACAGCATTCTCATCCTCACCACCCTCAGCCTCTTCCACATGTTGATGTATGATAGCTATTGCAGCCCCTATCATTTTGTTGTTTTTGTTTGTTAAAATTCCCCCGTTTGTATACACTGGTGGTGTAGAATATAGATTATGTGGGAAAAACCAGAGGGAAAGGTGTTTGCATAGGTTATAGTAGTATTCTAGGCTGGGCTAGTATGCTGCCTGTGTAATTGGCTGATTCTGATACATTTCAACTGCCAGCTATGCTAGTTCACCTAGATTTATTACAACAACAGTCCTGCCAATGATGTACCACATAAACCAATACAACAATACTCCAAAAAGAGACTTCACTCTGTCAAAAAAAGGAACAGGAACCAATAATCCAAGAATAGTATTCAAGCGTTTTATTGCCAACGCTCTCCTAAATTACCTTCCTACTGCTGTCTTCCCTTCCCATTGCCTTCTTGTTTAAGCCCGGGGCTGTGCAGCGCAAGCGAAGTGCTCAAATGTGCAAAGAGCTGCTATTTCTTGGTTTACTTCTTTTTTTTTTCTTTAAAATCCGGTGAGTGGTGCACACACCCATTAGGCAATGTAAAGAGTACTAGGCAGCCTCAGACACTCCCCCTTACTTAGCTCTGCTAAGCTAAGGGCAAACCTGAGCCACAGGACTCCAATACGCTTGCAGTATGCCTAAGATGCCCCCTATGATGTCAGCTAACTCCTAGGCTTGCACCAAGCTATTCCTGCTCTTACACTGTTGGGTGCTGACTAGCATGCAGGGGAAATCTGGGATTCAGTATCATTCCCCTCATTTGCATAGGATCACCTGCTGATGCATAGTTACAGGTCCCACACTGAGCCTCCTCCTTAGCAACCACTATTCACTGACCATGTTGTCTTCTGTCTGCCATTGAGTATAATGGCAAAATAGTGATTTTGGTTAGAATGCTTATTTTATTTTATTTATTTATTTTTTTCCGCCCGATCCCATTTGCACGCCGTTGCCCTATGCTTAAACAACCGAGACTGACTAAAAAAATAAAAGTTAATTTTTTTATTTTTGCAACTGCTTTCAATGCCAATGGCCATATATTTGGCCATTGGCATGCTTTCTACATAATATCCACCCTTTATTTGGAGCTGTCATGGCTCCCTTTTGTAGTTTGCAGAAATGTACTCGGTTACTAACCGAGTACATTTCTGCAGATTACACTAGTCCTGCACAGCCGACCTCCAGCTTCCTGGATTGTAAATTTATTTCATTTGCTTGGATTTCACCTGAAAATGGGGTAATTTGCATACAGGAGCTGTATCCATGCAGGACTAGTGTAGGATCGCTCGTGCACGTCCCTACAGTTTATTCCTGGATCGCATGGCAGACATATTACTTGCTGGAGCTCCTGCACTAGTCCTACACACCATGCAGGGCTTGCTGAATCTGACAGGTACTGCAGCCTCTCACACTTGTGAACAAAGGACTAGTGACACATTTGAATGTTATGTGTGTTAAGAGTCTGCATTACTACTGGAAATATGGTGACAAATCACACAGTATGACTAAAGTTTTCTTATAGTAACAAAAAAAAATGATAATGATTGTAACCAGAGACTCAAATGTCTTGCGGTTCTGGTAGGCTGCTGCTCCTGCTTGAAGCTGAATATGAGTTCAGACAGGCAGCCATGGGGAAGGAGTGCTATTCGCAGCTGAAACTGAATGTGAGTTTAGACAGGCAGCCATATGGATGGTGCGCTGTTCGCAGTGGAAAATTAATATGAGTTCAGGCCGGCAGCCATAGGGAAGGAGCACTGTTCGCAGCTGAAAATTAATATAAGTTCAGAGAGGTAGCCATGGGGAGCTGAAACTGAATATGAGTTCAGACAGGCAGCCACAAGGAAGACGCACTGTTCGCAGCTGAAACTGAATATGAGTTTACACAAGCAGCCATGGGAAAGGAGCGCTGCTCATAGCTGAAATTGAGTATGAGTTCAGGCAAGCAGCTGTAAGTAAATAGAAGAAGAGAGGTTAGGATTATGGAGCAGGAGGGGTATTTTAGAGTTTAGGGCGTGAGAAGGGAGCTTTAAGTTTAGGATAGCAGGGTCACCCACAAGAGGTGTGAACACTGGCTCTAGATTATTGTCACTTTTTTAAGTGACACCCAAAGCACTTGTGCAAAAATGCAAAGAATGGGTTATAGCTGGATGGATGGATGGATGGATGGATGGATGGATGGATGGATGGATGGATGGATGGGGCTGGAGTTTTTGGTTTAAGGAGCAGGAATGGAGAAGGTTAGGGAACAATTTGAGAATTTAGGTTTAGGATGGGGGTGGGAGGTTTACATTTAGAGAGCAGCAATGGAGTTTTATGGTTAGGGAGTGATCAGGAAATTTAGTTCTGGGGAGCTTGGAATTTTAGGCTTAGGAAGGGGAAGGGAGTTTTAAAGTTATGGAGTATGAAGGGAGTTTTAGAGTTAGAGATGGGGCTCTGGTAGGGTATGAGAATTAAGTAGTAGCTAGGGGACATTGAGTTAGGGGAAGTTAAAGCAGTTGCCTATTTGAGCTAGTGGCAGTGAGCAAGTGATTCACAAGTTAATAACATGATAAAATATTTAAATGGTTTTGAGCATTTGTCTCCTCACTTGTTCAAATTCCGGAGATTACTTTTTTCTATAACAGTCAAAATATAATAAGCTTTGGACCTCACCATGTTATTTTCACAAAGACTTTTATTTAGTTAAATTTAATATTTTTAACTGTTTAGATAGAAATGATTTGCCAACATCCTCCTTAACAACAGTTGGACCTGGAAGAACTTTTAGCTGTGCTCAAGTGTTTTAAATCTACCTCCTCCGGTGTTTATAGCTACATTAATTAATTGCCTTTGCTTAATGACTATATCTGCTGTACCAGTCTAGACAACTTCACCTTCTTTTTTGTATATGTGCTATGAATGGGATTGTGGCAGTCTATTTATTATTTAGTTAAGTTCTTTAGATTTGTTTAATAAGGTATAGCTCTCATCCAGACAGACTGATTTTTGGTTACAGGATCGGGTGTGAAAACAGCAGATTTACATAGACTTGAAAACAGGTGGTACAATGTAATGTACCACAACAGCAATAACAACAAAAAGAGTACAATGCAGTACACAACAAAACTATCCCCTGGATTCTCAAAAGCTTGCACGGCATGCAGGATTAGTGTAAGATGAAATTTTGCCAATATGGCAGCCGAGCGATTCACAGACGTGCACGTTTGACGTGCGCAAGCGCTGTAGCACTAGTGCTAGTGCTGCACGTCCCCAGCCCCCGTATGCGAATCACCCCATTTGCAGGTGAAAACCATGCAAATGAGGTAAATTTGCCATCTGGGAAGCAGGAAGCAGGGTGTGCAGGGCATGCGTAATATGCAGAAATGTACTCGGTTAGTAACCGAGTACGGCACTGCAAACTGCAAAATAGAGCTATGACAGCTCCAAATAAAGGCTGCATAGCACTGAGGAAGCATGCAAATGGCCAAGTAGAAGGCCACTGGCATTGCAAACAATGCCAAATATACAAAATGCAACCTTTATGATATGTCCGCTGATCACGTCCGTTGAAGCATAGGGCAGCTGCATGCAAATGGGACGGGTGGGGAAATATGAAAATAAACCTAAAAGCAACACTCCAACTAAAATCAGTATTCCTCCATGCAAGTCAATGGCAGGCAAAAGGCAACCTGGCCAGTGAGTAGTGGTTGCTAAGGGGGGAGGCACAGTGTGACACATGTAACTATGCATTAGCAGGCAATTCTATGCAGATGAGGGGACGGATAGTGAATCCCAGTTTTCCCCAGGGTGTGAGGCAGGTCCCAAGAGTGTAAGAGTATAAATACCTGGGTGCAAGACTAGGATATAGGTGACATCATGGGGGGTGTCAGGCAAATTGTAAGTGGATTGGAGCCCTGTGTCTCGGGATTGCCCCTAGCATAGCACAGCTAAGCTAGGGGTGTGTCTAAACTTGCCTAGCACCCTTTACAAAGTGTAAGAGGGTGTGTGCGCTGCGCACCGGGTTGTACAGGAAGAAAAAATAAGTTAAACCAGGAAATAGCAACTCTGTGCACATTTGAACAGGGAGGTAATGGGAAGGGAAAACAGCAGTAGGAAGGTAATCAATGAGAACTAGCTGAGCTGCCAGGTGAAATGTATCAGAATCAGCTAATTACACAGGCAGCAGACCAGCCCAGCCCAGAACACTACTATAAACTAAGCAAACACCTTCCCTCCTGGTTTTTCCACACTCTACACCACCGGTGTGTACAAGCGGGGAAATTGTAACATACAAACCTACAAAATGAAAAGGGCTGCAGCAGGTAACATAGAACAATATGTGCAAAAGGTTGAGGGTGGTGCGGATGCAAATGCTGCAGAACAACCCACAGTGAGGAGACAGAAGAGTGTACAGACCCAGGGTAACCTACTAAAACTACATGAGCTGGAGATAGTGGAGTGCTATAGGGTGGACAGAGACCTTTTACAGCAATTTGTTGAGCTGTGCAGGCCACACCTGACACAACAAACTGACCTAGGTGAACCCATCCCAGTGGATACCAAAGTATGTGCAGGCCTAGGTATACTAGCCACAAGTACCTCCCAAAGCACAACTGGGGATATCATGGGCATCTCACAGGCATCAGCATCCAGAGTATTCCACTAATTCCTGGATGTCATGTCAGCACATGCCAGTGAGCAAGTATATTTCCTCAACACACATGAGGTGTTAACCAGCAATATGCATCTCTTCCAGCAAATAGCAGAATACCCTGGGGTAGTGGGTGCTATAGACTGCAAGCACTTATGCATCAAAGCACCACCCAGTGAGCAGGGTAGGGCCTACATCAACCACAGGGGCATCCCCTTCATTAACTGCCAGGTTGTATGTGATACCCAGGGCATTATAATGAATGTGTGTGCTGGCTGCCCTGGAAGCTATGACGATTCATAGATATGGCATCTGATGCAGCTGTACCACAGATTTGCCAATGTGGGCATTCTCAAAGTCACCTAGTGGGGGGATGCTGGGTACCCACTGGAGCTGTGGCTGATGACACCCATCAGAAATGCACACACACCTGCACAACAACTCCATAATGAGGCACACACACACAGGGCAGACATATAATAGAGTGTGTGTTTAGGATGCTCAGGTCACAGTTCTGGTGTCTGGACACATCCAGTGGAGCCCTGCAGTATTCACCAGCTACATGTACCCAAATTGTTATGGTATGTGCTATGCTACATAATATGATCCAGCAGAAACAGCTGCAGCAGGAACAGCATGGGGCAGGGCCACACAGCCCCCCACCAATGCTAAGGCCTGCACCGGCACAGAGTGACTCAGAGAAGGAACAACCTGAGCCTGAACCAGTAGGCAGAAGGAGGTATGCCCAGTATGCCCTGGCCTTGGCAAAGAGGCAACACATAGCATATGCACTGACACAGTAAGGACCCATGGAATGACACCTCTCTCTGACTCGCACAGACAGTAATAGGGATGCCAAACATGACACTACCTGTGCCCAACCATGTATAGGAAGTGTACTATGTGCATCTGGCATAGGCAGCCCTCCAGCACCATCCTCTAGTCCGGCACACCCTCAAGGTACGTCAATCAACCTACCAATTGCCAAGTGGAGTAGAATGTGTTGTTACCTGTAGCTATGGTATGGATGTGACCATGCAAGAGAATTGGGTGGCCAAATGTTAAGGCAGCATAGTGGCACCATGACATCTGTAACACATACTGGAGTCACCATAGCAGCCAGTACTACACATGATGACAAAACCCACTGCAGGAAATGGGCTGAGTGACATGTGTGTCCATAACAGCCACACATGCCAGTCAGGAAGGTTCACATACCCAAAAACAGTCTCAGCCAGTAGGACAGGTGAAGACAAACACAAACAAATGCTGTATTATGGCCACTGAATATGCCCTATGGGTAACCTTTCTCCCAGGCCTACACAGACAGATCACATCAGGCCAGGCAGTCAGATGTAAGTTGTGAAGGCTAGGAAGTCAGAAACTAATATGTAGGTAAACAAAGCTAGGATCTGTAGTACACTGGTATGCCTCTAGCCAGCAGGATAAGTAAGACTACAGACTGAAATGGAGTACCTGACATACCAGTACAGTCCTAGCAAATGTGTAAAAGAGTCAAGTGTGCCCCCCCATCCAATGTACACTTATAGTAACAGTCAGGTGTGCCCCTCACTCCTATGTAGAACAGTAGAAACAGTCAGGTGTCCCCCCCCCCTGCTATGCAGAAATGTAGCAACAGTCAATGCCAAATGACCAATGGATACCCTGCATACACAGCATGCTACCTGTTGGTGTACAACACAAAGGTCAGCACTGCAGTACACACTACCTGGACTTGATCCACACATGCAAGACAGATGGGAATACTGGGCATGCTCACACACTTAGAGGAATGAAGGCAATGTCAGTCAACAACATACTGAAATGTCATACTGGCATGCTCACACACTTAAACACATGAAGGCCATGTCTGCAAACACCAGTGGACCAGACATATCTGGCAGTCACAGTTCTCACTGCAGACACATGTCAGTATGCACCACTCCTGCCTTGCACACACAATGGATAAGAATACAGACAAATATGTAAGGACAACACACTATAATAAGCCAAAGTTACACAAGCATAGATGTGTGGAAGAGGGTGACTGTGACAAGGAGCCATCCGGGCCTGTCCCACCCAGCACACAGCTAAAGAGTTCCAAACACATGAGGTGTGGATGTAACTCACTGCAGATACTAGCCACCAGTACCTGTCAGCATGACAGACTATGTAGTGCATGTGCCAGCTGTGCAACATGACTGTACAAGAAAGTAGCCATCTAGTAGCTGTATACACATACCTGTGACATATTACCCTGTATGTGCCTGCATGTGGCATGTCAACCCCTACATGAATGGGGTATGGCCCATGCACACACTGCCCTCCCCATAGCGGTATTATGACAAGCCTGCTGATGTCATCCAATGTGAATTACACCTTTGGGAGGGCTGCAGCTCAGTAATGTCCACAGCGTGTCCCATAACTGTGTACTGCTCAAGTGATAAACTAGTTAGGTAGTAGTTCTAACCCCAGACTCGGCAATTGTGTGAGTGTGTGTTTGTGTGCGTGCCTGTCTGTTTCTGACTGTGTAGAGATCAATGCTTTTTAGGCTACTCACACTCCATACAATACATATACTCAACTTTGGCAAGGCTGCTGATGTCACCCACCTAGAAATACACCTCTGGGAAAGTCATAGCCCAATAATCTCCATAGCGCATCCTGTAACTGCATACTGCTGTAGCATGAGAAAGTAGTTGGGTAGGTCTTCTAACTCTAGACCTGGCAAATGTGTTTGTGTGTGAATCTGTGTGGGTGTGTCTGACTGAGTAGAGAGCAATGCTTTTTAGGCTACTCACACTCCATACATTTAATACCCTCAACTTCGGCAAGGCTGCTGATGTTAATCACCTAGAAATACACCTATGGGCAAGTGCTAGCCCAGTAATCTCTGTAGTGCGTCCTGTAACTGTGTACTGCTGTAGTGTGATAAAGTAGCCTAAATAGGCATTCTAACCCCAGACCTGGCAAGTGTGTGCGTGTGTGTGTGTGTGTGTGTGTGTGTGTGTGTGTGTGTGTGTGTGTGTGTGTGTGTGTGTGTGTGTGTGTGTGTCTGACTGAGCAGAGAGCAATGCTTTTTAGGCTACTCACACTCCCTACATTTCATATACTCAACTTCGGCAAAGCTGCTGATATCACTCACCTAGAAATACACCTCTGGGAAAATGATAATTCAGTAATCTCTGTAGCTCATCCTGTAACTGCTTACTGCTATAGTGTGATGAAGTAATTAGGTAGGTGTTCTAACCCCAGACCTGGTGAGTGTGTTTGTGTGGGAATCTGTGTGGGTGTGTCTGACTGAGTAAAGAGCAATGAGTTTTAGGCTACTCACACTGCGTACAATTCATATACTCAGCTTTGGCAAGGCTGCTGATGTCACTCACCTAGAAATAAACCTCTATGAAAGTCATAACCCAGTAATCTCCGTAGCGCATCCTGTAACTGTGTACTGCTGTAGTGTGATGAAGTAGATAGGTAGGTGTTCTAACCCCAGACTTGCCAACTGTGTGTGTTTTTGACTGAGTAGAAAACATTGCTTTTTAGGGTACTCACACTCCTTAGAATTCATATACTCAATGCTGGCAAGGGTGCTGATGTCACCCACCTAGAAATACACCTCTGGGAAGACTGTAGCTCACTAATCTCTGTAGCGTGTCCTGTAACAGCGTACTGCTGTAGTGTGATTTAGAACAGTGGTAGGGTTCCATCTCCATCCATGGCAGTTCTGGATGTTTTGTGTGTGTTTTTATGTCTGTGTATGGAGCAATGCATTCTAGGCTACTCACTCGCAGTACATTACAAATGCCCTACTTTGGCAATCCTGCTGATGTCAGTCATTGTGAAATACACCTTTGGGGAAGGGCTCCTCTAGTCATCCATGTGGTGCTTCCTATAAGAGCTCCATGCCGTAGTATAATATAGCTCTTAGTTAGGGGTTCTATACCCACACACGTCAGTTGTGGATGTTTTGTGTGTGTATCACTGTCTGTGTAGGAGCAATGCATTTTAGGCTAGTCACTCACAGTATAGTTGAAATACCCCAGTTTGGTAATCCTGCTGATATCATTCATTGTGAAATATACCTTTGGGGAAGATGTGCTTCAGTAATGCCTGTGGTGCATACTATAACTGTGTAGTGCTGTAGTATAGTAAACTAGTTAGATAGGAGTTCTACTCCCAGACATAGCAGGTGTGTGTGCATTTGTAACTCATAGCCTGCGTAGAGGTGGCTGTGAGTGTGTGACACCTGTAGGCAAAGTAGAGGGGGTTTTTGCTTATTTCATTTATGGTGGCCCTACTATATATCACAATGTCAACCATACAGGGATAACAGATGTAAATTAGCTGAGAGGCTGGGGTGCAAAGCCATACCCATACATGTGACATCAAGGCCAGCCAATCACAGTTAGCAACCCCACTGTGCCTTCACATGTGACTCACAATGGACATACCATGCCTGACAACATGCCCTGTATGGAAAAATGACACTGACATCAGGGAATTCTGTTAGCATGCTATCAATGTAGGTGCAGGGTACACCTGCTGACCATTACCAGTTCCTGCCACAGGTGGGCAAGAGTGGCACATCTGATGATAATCTGTGTTCACAGCATGGGCCAGACGCCCCAGGTACAGTTCCACATGTCACTGTACATGCATGTGGGAGGTATGCACATCCTAGACACCATCCATGTCATGGACTAGGGAACACATATATGGCAAGTGATGCACAGCATTGACCACACACAATAGTCACCCAGGTGACTGGATGGGAGATGCAATACCTACCTGTGTGGGCAAATGCAGAAACTACAGGCCTGAGCCACAATGCAGACCATTGTCATGTGGCCTGATGCCAAAGTATACCCATCGCCTACCCTCGTATTGCTTGCTGGCACTGTTGACCACCACACACCTGTGCAATCATGCACTCATGTATTTCAGAACTGGCACCCTGTGTGTTCATGTGTGTGTGTGTGTTGTATGGTGCGTATGTCTACATCCACACTCACTACAACCCCACAGGGCACAGTGAAGCATGCTGTCTGATATCTGACACCCATATAACCTCCATATGACCCATGTGATGTATGTGTTACCTGAACATTGATGTGTTGTGGCAATCCCACTAGTGATGAGTTGCACTCCTGGCCCTGCCAAGTGTGTCAATGTGTGTGCATCCCTATGTGAGTGTGCCTGTGTTGACACTGGCACCTGTTCATGCAGACAGGCATGTGTACGTCACCTACTTTGTATCTACCGTATCCCTGTTGCAGATTTCACTCACCGTCACATATATGTTCTGAGTGCTTCCCCAGAAGATAACCCATGTGGCACATCCAATAACTGCATAGAGCTGTGATAACACTATATAGTTTTTGGGGGTTTGCTACCTTGTGCTGGTAGGTGTGTGACACAAACATGTTTCAGTTTTACTCTCCCATCCCTCCCTGACATGTATCCACCTCTGTCTGCCTCCCCCACTTCCTCTCTGGTGGATGTGGAGACCTACACCTGCTTTGCTTAGGCAGCAGCATGTGCATATTAAGTGATGCTCATGAGCAGCTGATGGCCTCTGCATGAATTGCAGCCCTCCCCTAGCTGACTGCATGTGGAACAGCTGCGGTAACATTCCCATAGCCAATTGCATAGAAACACACTCCAATACCTGGGAACATCATGGTGGTGTTGGCCCTTTTCTGTCACTGTGAGCAGTAACTAGATATGTTGTTTGGCAAACAGCATCTCAGATGGATTAGGGATTTACCTCTAACAATATACACTGTGGAAAGAGGGCAACAAACAGGAAGGGGATGTGCCTGACCTGACTACAGACTGTAACTGCTGCTATACTGCATTTGGAGTAATGGTTTAACAGTGTTTGTCTGGATATGCCTGTCATACATGTCGCAATACCTGCCATGTCAGTTCCATGTATATGAGGAATCCCCATCTGCAGGGTCATCTGCAGAACTGGGCATTGTTGTGCCTTTGGTTTCATGTGTTAGCCACAGTGCATATATCTGTGGAAAGCAAAAGGTAGTGTGAGGATTGCAGTCTGTAGATGGTGAAGGCTGTGACAATTGCTGACATCATATCCCTCATTGGACATATGTTGCAACAAACCCCATTACAATGATAAATATATGAGGTTATCACAGAAACATGTCTATACTGGCCCTGTGTATGTGCTGTCATCCACACCTCTGTCAACCTTTGTACTTATGTCATGCATGAAGTGGTGCATATGTGCTGTACACCATAAACAGTGTCATCATATCTGACAACAAGCCATTGATATATCAGATTACTACACATGTCATGCACAGTAGGGGTTACATTTCATGACATAACCTGGACATTCTGTGGATGTTTGTACAGTACTGAGGTCTGTGTAGTGATGGTGAGTGTCAGCAGTGTGTGTATTGTTAATATGTACTTTAGCCTGTGTACAGACTGTGATAGATGTCATTGTTCTAGCTCCCCTTCTATCTGATGTTACATGCTGCCTCACTGTATGGTACCATTTTGCCATACATGTTTGTAGGGACATACACACATGTCCCATACCACAGACAGCCATTAGACCAAACTGTGTAGCAGCCCAGTATATGTAGGGTCATTCGGTGAGTGGTACATATGAGAATGGTGTAGAACAGATAGTCCATATACTGTAATATTATGCTAGCTTACCATATGTGGCTGTGGCTGTGTTCATATTGGTTGTGGTTATGCACTTTCACACAGGTGTATCTTACCCTGTGCTGTGAAATGGCTGTTGAGCCTGTTATATATGCAGGCACATGTGCATTCCCCGATACGAGATATAGGCCACTGTTGAGACAGTCTGCCTGTAGCCTGCACAGTGCATTGTTACACGCGTAGCAGCTTAGTGTACTTACCCAGTGAGATGTCATGTGCAGATACTTGCCAGCTGTACTGCTGCCAGGCCTCCCTTAAAAGTCATGTATGTCAGACAGAGAAGTGGGATGCTGTACAGATGTATGTCAATATCTAGTGGTTAGTATGTGTCCATGGCACCCCTGCACCCCTGTACCGGCAGCCATTATGTGGCAGGCCATACAGGAGTGTGTGAATCCAAAACCTATGGTGGCAAATGTATACCAGTCATTATGTGTTATACCCATCTAAATAGCTGTCAACATCCATATTGTCAAGCCTGGTACACATGTTGTGCAGTAAGGGATTATGCGTATACCTCTGGACTGTACAGGGGGTGCCCGAAGTTCCACATATATTGGCCAATATCTCTGCTGCACTCCACAGGGGCATTACATGCTAGCGGTGGTACTTTACAATGATTTCCTTAGGGTGTCTGTCAGTAGCCAATGGCACACATGTTATAAGCATATTTCACCTTCCACACATACCATGTCTGTGAAGACAATCCCAATGACAGTAACAATAGTCTAGTAATATACCTGCTATACATACCTGACATCCCCTTACAGTATGACTTTGGGACTATAGGGGCTGGGGTACAGCTTAACTCCATATCCAGGACATATGGTGGAAATATACATATACTTATCCAGACAGCCATGTATATATATATATATATATATATATATATATATATATATATATATATGATTACACGTGTGTAGTACTTCAAATTACCACTGTCATGGCAACCACCCACTATGAATCCCTGCATCATGTGGGCATATTCCCTGTACATTTCCTGTGTGATGGACATCCTTCCTGTGTGTGGGCATCAATGTTACAGGCAGCAGGTAGCAATACCTCTTACAGAAGAACCCACACACTCAGGGCAGCCACATATATGTAGGAGGATCAGGAAATACAGACAGGCTGTGAGTAGAGTTGTGTTATGCTTTGTATAGTACTGGTGTTACAGGGTGTGTGTGTGTGTGTGTGTGTGTGTGTGTGTGTGTGTGTGTGTGTGTGTGTGTGTGTGTACATACTAGTTCACCTTGGAATGCAGTCTGTCTGCATAGTTCACTACTGTGGGTCTATCCTCTTGCTGGACAGAGGTATGCCTATCATGTGTTGTCTGTCCACCACACAGGTCCTGTGTCAGATATTACACTGGCAGTGTGTGTGTTGCGTGCTATCAGTACATGGCTACATCCATTTGTGTTCTTGCTGTCTTATTCCTGCAGAAGGGTATGTTGCAACACATCCTGTAACACCAGCAAGTTTCAGGGTTTCAGGGTGTGTAACAACAATATTGCGAGTATGACCCTATGTTCCTGCCTTTGTCCTCCACATATATGGCATGCTTTGTCCTGCTGTGATACGGTTAAGGGTTGTTTGGTAATGGCCTATCATTAATTACTGCTAGCATTCCTGCTATCATCCCAGTCATACCGTGGACTCCCACAATATTTGTTGGTCAGGGTTCATACATGTGACAGATACATTGACATTACCACAGGTAATGCATGTCCCCCTAGGGCTTGACTACAGGGTGTAATTGGAGGCTGCTGAACTGCATCTGATATTGTTGATTGTTACTTATCTTGAAGGCAAATCCTTTGTCTACTCTTGTACGAATTGCAGGGCTTGGCCTGGACACCATAGTATGTTATATATCCGCACTGCCTGCATCTACTGTTTTGTGTGGGCCTTGCATCCATCACTGGTTAAATATTTCAATTTCTATGTGCTGTCAGTAATGGCATACATCATTGTATAGTACACAGATAAAGGTTGTCTGTGTATACATACCTGTGTGTCGTGGTATGTCCTTTGAATTGTGAGTGGGTATATGTGTAATGTAAGTATTCCCTTTGTGGGGCTGTTTGCCATACTACACATGTCACAGGTACCAGTTACAGGGCTTGTGGCTGAGGGATATACATTGCACCCAGTACGTCCACACTACTTCTACATATGTATGGCTACTAATAACTGTTGTCTGTGTATATGTGTATGTACCTATATATCTCATATATCTTATACATATATATATATATATATATATATATCTATATATATATATATATATATATATATATATATATATATATATATATATATATATATATATATATATATATATACATATGTATATATATATATATATATATATATATATATATATATATATATATATATATATATATATATATATATATATATATATATATATATATACCAGAACATAATTGTCATTGTATAGATGTGTGTGCATATCTGTACCGTTGTAATGTGTACCCCTTCTACAGATATTGCTCTGACATGTACAGGTGACTTGGATTACTGCTGGAGCATTGTAGCTGTGTTGTGGAGGGTCCTGACATCAAGTACTGCATGTGCTGGATATTGGATTGCACAGCATATCCATTAGGGCTGGGAGGGTTACATAGCAGTAATTATGAGGTGTCCTTCATTTGTGCCCCCACCCCCATTAACTGTGCTTATGGTCTGTTATGTTGTACGGAGTGGTTCAGGATTGCGTTCCCATGTGGAAGTGCTATACACATGTCTATCTGTATATATTTATATATATATATATATATATATATATATAAAACTCCGAAATACTCAACTAGTAAAAACACCCAAGATGGGACTGGAAACGATCAGAGCAGACTGCAGTTAATAAGAAAACTGTTTTATTGTTAGCGCTTTCGGCTTGGTTACTACCAAGCCTTCTTCAGACAAAACAGTATAAGGAAATCAATTAAGATTTAAATACAGAAGTTAATTAACTCTCAATCAATACTTAAAAGAGCAATGCCCAAATTTTACACTGAATTTTAAAGTTAAAACTTTAAAATGCTTAATTTCATTACCACTCTACAAGCATACTTATAATGTATGAAACTAATGTATGTATACTTTAAATACAAGTTAAACTGATGATCACAATAATAATAATAATAATAATAATAATGATATCATACTAGTCTAAAATACTAGCCTACCTATGAAATATTTTGCTAAATTACCCAAATATAGTATTATCTAATATGGGAAAATTAAAAAATAATCAATTCATATAATCTACAGGAAAAACAGTAATAAATATTGTGTAAATACAGTTTTAGATATGGCTTAAAATATTATTCTAAATATTTATTCTACCTATTCAGTGCTAGCAATTTCAAGATACATTTGATGGACAAGGTTTCGTTTAAACCTGGAAATGAATGAGCATTTGTGATGATTTGCCATTTCAGTTCATCTAACTCGAGCTTCAATTGCCAAGGACCTCCTCTAATGTCTAAGGTTCTTTGTTGCAAGATGATAAACTTAAATGAATGAGCAGGATGTTGTGCAATATGTTTTGCCAAAGCATTATTAGGGTCCATTTTGCTAATGGCATAAGAATGCTCATATACTCGCTGCCTAAACTTTCTTTCCGTTTTACCTATGTAAAACGCGTTGCAAAGTTGGCATAATGCTGCATATATCACTACTTTGCAGTCACAATTGAATTTAGAATTAAGAAAATATTTTTTGTCATTGATGGTACACACATTACTCACAAGTATATGTTTACATTGTGAACAGCAACCACATTTGAACATACCTCTGATGTTTGAATGTGTTAAACAAATGTTGTGCTTTTTTTCAAAAATATTTTTTAAATTCAGGCCTCTTCTGTAAGTTAACTTGGGTTTGTCACCTAAGACTTCCAAGGGATGTTCATTACTTCTAATTAGGGTCCAATTTTTGAATAAAATATCCTTGATGTAATTAAAATCAAGTGAATAAGTATGCAAAAAGCTTGTTTGGTACAAGCTTTTGTTGTAAAGGTTAATAGGCCCTGGATTGCTTTCCTTCATAGTATTGTCACAAAAGTTGTTATCAAGTGAAACTTCACTATACATATTGACAAGCAAATCATGATGGAAGCTTAATAATGGTGTAAAATGTCCAGATGCCCTCTTATGTTCTACTTCATACCTAATACTTGTTATCATATGCAGAGGGTAACCCTTAGACATTAGAGGAGGTCCTTGGCAATTGAAGCTCGAGTTAGATGAACTGAAATGGCAAATCATCACAAATGCTCATTCATTTCCAGGTTTAAATGAAACCTTGTCCATCAAATGTATCTTGAAATTGCTAGCACTGAATAGGTAGAATAAATATTTAGAATAATATTTTAAGCCATATCTAAAACTGTATTTACACAATATTTATTACTGTTTTTCCTGTAGATTATATGAATTGATTATTTTTTAATTTTCCCATATTAGATAATACTATATTTGGGTAATTTAGCAAAATATTTCATAGGTAGGCTAGTATTTTAGACTAGTATGATATTATTATTATTATTATTATTATTATTATTATTATTATTGTGATCATCAGTTTAACTTGTATTTAAAGTATACATACATTAGTTTCATACATTATAAGTATGCTTGTAGAGTGGTAATGAAATTAAGCATTTTAAAGTTTTAACTTTAAAATTCAGTGTACAATTTGGGCATTGCTCTTTTAAGTATTGATTGAGAGTTAATTAACTTCTGTATTTAAATCTTAATTGATTTCCTTATACTGTTTTGTCTGAAGAAGGCTTGGTAGTGACCGAGCCGAAAGCGCTAACAATAAAACAGTTTTCTTATTAACTGCAGTCTGCTCTGATCGTTTCCAGTCCCATCTTGGGTGTTTATATATATATATATATATATATATATATATATATATATATATATATATATATATATATGCATAATTATATATGTGGAAACCCTCATATATAGAGTTAGTTATGGACATTGATATAGCTCTAGATATCTATATATGTGTGTGTATATAAATATATATATATATATATATATATATATATATATATATATCTGTGTGTGTGTGTGTGTGTGTGTGTGTATGCATGTGTATATATATATATATATATATATATATATATATATATATATATACATATATATATTTGGATATATACACTGAACATATTTAGCTATCTATGTACAATTGCTGTTATACGGTTATTTGTGAGTCATACATACACATATATATATATATATATATATACCTATAGCTGTCTGTCTGTCTACATTTACAAATATATATCTGTCCATATGTCCATGCATGTTCGGCTTATATGTGTTGCCTGTACCTCATTCTCCTGGTAATTGACATATATGACTTTAGGATTGAGTTCAGTCACTCGTGCCGAGTCTGACACATTCGTGTTTCAGACTTTTCATATCCTTCAAAGTATGTGTTCTACTACATATAACTGTGTAACTAGCAATGTTGTAAGTATATTAGAGCAATATTTGACAGATATCCCTATTTGTGCCCACATTATGGCGCACTTTGTCTGGAATTCATACATTAAGAGGTTGTGTGGTATGATATTACTACATTTCCTGTGCTGTTGACTGATTGTGCTGGATGATATGTTTGTGAAAATAAGAGGGTTATGTACATCTGCCATGGTTTACTGGTAAATCACATAATGTATGATGTGCAGGGTTTGGGTCTTGCAGAGGCTGTATATTTTTTGCTGGGCAGAACACCGGCTGTTGGATACAGAGTGAGTAAGGGACATTTGAGCGGTTGTACACGGGTGTGCGAGGGTACTCATAATACTGTGGTTGAGCAATGAGCACATGTTTGCTGGTATTAATCTACACACTTATATACATTTCTTATATTGTTGGATGATTGTGCTGGACGATGTGTTTGTGATCACAGCAGCTGAATGTATATCCACCATGGCTTAGTGGAACTCACGTCAACTATAGAGTGCAGGGTCAGGGGGTTGCAACCTGGCAGTGCAGATTATTTTGTTAATGGCCACGATTACAGCTGTTGGCTACAGAGTGACTAAGGCACTGTAGAGCAATTGTAGATGGGTATGCGCTGGTTTGCGCGAGGCTCAGCATTGCTGACCTCTGGTTGCGGCGTCTTGCACTGAGTTAGCTTCTACATTGCTTCACCAGTGTGGTAATTGCATACCGGTGGCCAAACAGGCTTACACCCACTTGCTCAAGCAGACCCTCATGCAACTTCATGAATTTAGTTCACATTTTTCAACCGGGACAATCCGACTGTATGCTTGTCCATTTTCACCGGTGGCCTGGGGAGTAGAGCTCCACAGTGACCCCAGCTACCACTTCCAATTAATACTGAGGTGTTCAAATTCATAGAGTGTAACAGATGTAACATAGCTATGTCCCCCATTCTTCATGCTTAGTTTACATTAACATGTCGGTATTATCCATGCTTAGGTCAGGTTTACATGTCAGGTATGACTGTTGACAAAGGTCAGTTTAAGGTGAAGTTGGATTCCAGTTTAACAGTTCTGGGTAGTTTGTCTGCAGGTATTCAGGGTAGGTGTAGTTATCCCATACCTGTATGGTACAGTAGAGGGGAATAGTGAAGGAGTAGATAGGTGGTGGGGGTGACAATGTAACTGTATAGTAGCCTGTAGGAATAATTGGATGGGGAGCAATAGGAAAGGTTCGTCAGAAGTTGGGATTTGTATGCGAGGCAGGACAAGAGGTGTCAGTTTCACTAGTTGATGTAGTGGTATAGAGAGTAAATTGGGGGAGGGGGAGGATTTCACAAGTTGGTATGCCTGTGCTGATCCAAGTGTGCTTCTGGTGTTCCTTCATTGTGTTATTTACATGTGTCCTGTGGGACAGCTGAGATAATACATGTGAGTTGGGGGTTCCAGATTCTGGCAATATAGTGGGGGAAGAGGGTGTCACCTACATGTAACTTTAAACATTAATAAAATTGGAACAGAGATTGATAGGTATGTGGTGTGCATGGGGCACAAAGGGGGAGTTAGTAGGGGAATTATCCAGAGATGTGCAGGACGGCTGCAGGGAAGGTCCACAGCTGGCCATGTCATCTTCAACAACAGCTGTGCATATATACTGCATTTGGAGTTTGTGTTGGACACTCACACCCTGGGTGGGGGTGAGGACTACAATAATAACTTGTGATGCCAATTAGATCGACTTAGATGCCTAGAGTGGGGCGTTGCAACCATTTGTTCTTTGGTGTTATGTAATGAGTTTTGCAACAACACATATGGTTATATTGTACTTTGCCATGTAAAATAGACTGTGCTGCAGTGGGGCCCATATCGAGAATGGCTGCTCATTAGGGGTAAGCATACCTGTCAACTGTGCAGCTTTTTGCAAAATGTCCGGAGTTTTGCTTCATATATTTGGTGTGTTCCTCTTAAAATCTGCACCTGTCTGGCAAATATCTGGGAACTTGAAGTCATTAAATAAAGACAAATATTTGAGTTTAAGACTCCACATCCTTCAGAATATTCATGCTAATGCAAAACCTATTATTCTATCAACTTTCTAAGTTTGTAAGAGGAATATTTAAAAGCTGTCCCTATTTGCCCCCCCCCAACATTTTAGGTTTTGCCCAGATTTTTTGCTCTAAGAGGTTGAGAGGTATGGGCGGATGCTCTGCCCAATTTGCAATATTACTTACATCCCCGGGGCGGTCCGAATGCAACTGCGCCAGCCAACACCTGCACGCCTAGGCCGATAATTGCATACCTATAGTTCCCCCACCTGTCCCTTCTCTACAGCACTCATCCTTACTCTGGGTGCAGGTCAGGTATGAACACAGCACTACACACTATCCACTCTTCACTTTACGGCACCCATCTCATATGTTGTTTCGCCCATTGGATCATCAGGCTTCCCCAACCATGTAGACTAAGAACATGCGTGGCCTGCCATTGGACATCTATATAATGGCTGGAAATCTAAATATCATGGAATTTTTGGGGTGTCCCACAAGGGACATTCTTGTCTTTGTTTCAAGATTAGACTTGGCGGGTCTCTCCCACTGGTAATATCCTGCCTGTAGTCAGGGAAGCACTGGTGTGTTTACATTTATTGTGTGTTTGTATGTTTCACCTGTCTAGCTGGGGGAGGGGGTTGATGCTACGTGTTGCACGTTTGTTGATTGGACCCCTCACCCCCATTGGCACGGGCTGTGAACATATGTAATTCTTAACTGCTGTATCATATCCTAGCTATATATATGTGTATATTTACACACACACACACACACACACACACACACACACACACACACACACACACACATATATATATATATATATATATATATATATATATGTGTGTGTATAAAATCTACATATCTATATATATATATATATATATATATATATATATATATATATATATATGTAGATATATATATATATATATATATATATATATATATATATATATATATATATATATATATATACCTACATATGGATGTATAGGTGTTGGTATATGGATATATCTATATGTGGGTATTTATATATATTCTGTCTATGTATGTATACATTTGTACTACGGAGAGGGAGAGGTATATCTCCATGTAGGTATGGGTATATATACACACACACACATACCTCTATATATTTACATCTATGTCTGGTTATTCAGTTCTTTGCCATGTAATATAGACTGTGCTGCAGTGGGACTGGTAGCGGGAGTGGCCGCCCGTTGGGCGGCGGCTCTGCCCAATGAACACTACTGCTTACATCCCTCTGGTGGTCTGAATAGACCAACTCCAGCAAACACCTGCACTTCTAGACCCATAATTACATACCCATAGTTCCCCCCTCTGCACCCCCTCTACAGCAACTTATCCTTACTCTGGGTGCAGGTCGGATATAAACACACCACTACACACTACCAACTCTCCCACTTCACAGGACCCATCTCATATGTTGTCTCGACCTATGGGTTACTGGGCTTTCCCACCCTTGGGGTATGTACATGCCCCACCTTGATAGGTCATCACATGGGCTTCCTACTATAACAAGACAATGTTTGGGGTGTCCCGCAAGGGACGCTCCTGTCTGTTCCAAGATCAGACTTCTCGGGTCCACTGTGCCCCCCCCCCCTGGTTGTATCCTTCCTGTGGTCTGGGGAGCAGTGGATTGTTTACATTGTTTGTGGGATTGTTTGTATGTTTCCCCTGTCCGGCTTGGGGGGGGGGGTCATACTACATATTACACATTTCTTGTTTGGGCCTCTCACTTCCATTGTCATGGCCTGTGAATATATGTCATTCTTAGGTGCTGTATCTTATCATAGTTATATATCTGTGTATATCTACGCATATATATATATATATATATATATATATATATATACATAGATATAGATATATATATATATATATATATATATATATATATATATATATATATATATATATATTCACTTCACTTGCTGGAAATACTGAAAGATCGCATTTCAGTATCTCAAGACCAAGTGAGTGAGAATCCACAACATCAAAGCTACAAAAGACAGCGCTATCAAAATATCGAACACTAGCACACTGAAACTCACAGAGCAGCGTATTCAGCAATGCCTTTATTACATACAAGGAATGTCCAACTGCACAATACACCTCCCAACACCAGGTGACATGCCTCTTGACACCAAGCGACACGTAGTGACATCTCCCACACACAATCCCCTATAATGTGACGCCCTTTTTAGATGCCTGCCAAACACCATGATAGCTACAGCAACATGCCCACAAACAATACTCCCCAATGTGTAGTGGTGTCCATGAATACAGCTGGGGGAACATAGACATCTGATCACATCTTCAGCAGCCTAGCTATCACAACCAGGAAGTCAGATGTGCTGTACGAGGCCTTATTATCCAACAAATTCTCAAACTGGCAATGCCGTTTAATGATGTACCGACATTTAGGTGAAGGGGCAGCTCCACTAGCCTTCTGAGCCCGCAATTCCTCAACCCTGTCCTGCTCCCTAGCTAACACACCCATTAGCAGTGCCAAATCAGTGGCCTTGTACCCAAGCAGGCACTTGATCCTTCAATGCCATGCCTTCACACTGTTCTGCGTGTAGGGAAGGAACAAGGTATTGAGCTCATGGATATTCCAGAAAGACACTAGGAATAAGGGTGGGAACCTACAGGACATGGCTGTCCTAGTAGTGAACTTTCGTACCCTTCCCAGCACGTACCAGTCACCAAAGTATATGAGCAGATCCTTACCCTCAACAGGAAATGCCTCTTTCAGTGCATGGAATGCCGGCAACACCTCCTCTTCTGGTAGAAATGCCAGGGCCACAAGGGACTTTACTGCCAATTGGAACCGCATATTGGTGTTATACAGTGGCCCCAAACCCAACTGCTGTACCTAATGCCAGATATTCTGGCCAAAGTGAAAAAGGCACCTTTTGGAGTTGACACCCTGTAGGTTATGCCGTATACTCTTCATGGCCGCAATCTCGAAGTCTGTCAACACATACTTCAGACACCATTCATAGCCATGCTCCACCAACAGTTCAAGTACACAATGCCACATGAAGTTGTAGGACTTCAAAGACTTTTTACTCATGAGGCAATACAGTAGAGACACACTTTTATGGAACCCACCATACTTAACAAGCCCATGAATACTATACAGCTGACGGCATATCAGCCCTTTATAGAAATATGTGCCATCCATGAGCCAGATCATCGCTGTATTGAGGTCCAGTAGATTTTGTTTGGTGGTGAATACCACTACGGTGGTGTCCGTACTGCTATCTGTCATTTTCTTAGAGAGAAAGGCACCCGTTTTGGTGGGATAGTCACACACATTGATGTCATCCAACTATAAGGTAGGGGCAGCACCTGGATTGGCCATCTTTCTGCATACCCTGCCCACCCTTTGCAGTAGTGCCTTCCGTGTTGGCATGTCTGGTATGACATCCATGGATGTGGATGTCAATGCATCATCCACTATGAGGCATGGCATGTCTCGGGACTTAGTTGCTCGGATTCTGAGCTCTGCACACATGCTGTAATGTTCAATATCCGCGGGGTCACCAGGATGGTTGTGGCTGGCAGACATCTGCAATCATTCCCCCATGGGAGTGCTCTCTTTGATGGCCCTCCCTTTGCACTTCTGCGATGCCTTCCACTTGCAATACCAGTATGTTGTTTGCTGACATATCTGCTCTTGGGTCAGGATGTATCCTTCCAGCACTAGGACTGGCTTCCCCTTTTGTGAGGTACTCACTGGGTATATCTCCCCAAGCTGTCCGGGTGCCACGGGTATGCCTTGTGCCATAGTGGTATTCGGTTTCTTGCACCATACAGGCTTTAGTAGTTGTAGGTTTTTACACTTTAACAGCGACAGCGTTGTTTACACTCTAACAGCGGCAGCGTTGTAGTGTTCCACTCAGCTGAATTCATTCGACAATTTAAATTTCACGGTATTGCAGCTTCGATGTTGTGGATTCTCGCTCACTTGGTCTCAAGATACTGAAATGCGATCTTTCAGTATTTCGATCAAGTGAAATGAATCCATATATATATATATATATATATATATATATATATATATATATATATATATATTGCTGTATATATATCTAACGACATGTGGCTGTATGGGAGTCTGCATATGTATATATGTATATGTGGGTATTTATTTATATGTCGGTTTTTTTTTTTAGAACATTACCCCACCAGATGTGCAGTAGCATGGACCACACAAAACCCTCCCAGCACTCTACGCATAACGTTTACTTTTAGAAGTGCTTTGAATACACATCAGAAGACCATCGCCTGCAAAATGAATATGCATAGCATTGTGATTATTTCAGTACAAACCCCTTTTCTGTCATATCTGCTGATACCAGGATTGTGACATGAAAGCAGTCCAATTTCCAGTGAACAAAAGGTTTGATTATTCAAACGAACACAGAATATGCTGCATTTATAAATGTATTACAATATCAGACTTAAGATCAAATTTTTTAAAGGGTGAGGGGTGCGAACACATAATATGCTACATGTATACAATCTATTGCAGTATTACACAGACTTAAAATTACAGTTCTGTAATGGTGTGGGTGGCGACCTTTCTGGGAACTCTTTTGTACTGCATTTATTGAATGTATTTAGTGTCTCACTGCCTCAGAATATTGCTTGTTGCTTTATCTCCAGAAATATGTTCAAAGAAAGGTGGGGGGTGCAGTGGACTTGCCACCCTGCTAAAGCAGGTACTGCACAACATTATAGCAAAGAAAGGTGGGGGTCAGGGGTTATGGTTTGGGTTTTGGCATTTCTTTCACTTATTCACTGTTGCAGTTACTTGAAATAGTGTTTTTCCTCCACAGCCCAGGAGTGTGTTTTGCTTCAAGTGTCTCTTTTTGTGTTTGGACCTACAAAGATTCTGACCCGCTAATAGTTGAACGAACCTGCCTTTCTTTCCTGTGCCTGCTGATATATGTAATAGGTTTTCATTTTCTCTGAGTGCTGCCTCTTCCCCAGTCTGGCATAAGACGCCCCCACCCCCAGCTCTTCACTATGTTAACAACGGTCAGTCAATGAATATTTAGTATGTCACTTGGTAATCTGCGTGGCTTGTCACTCAGCATGCAATGTCACACGGACTTGCCCTATCAATCATGTAAACCACACCTATTCCTGCACGACAATCACGGTGGGGTAATGTTCTAATACAAAGCTTATATGTCTGTCTATGTTTGTATACATTTGTACTACTGTGAGGAGGAGGTATATATATATATAGTTATGGGTATTCGTACATGCACATATACCTCTAAATCTTTAGCTACATATCTGGTAATGTTGACTGGTATTCCTGGATACTGTGTTTCGTGTGCATGCCGGCCAACCTTATGTGCCACATATGCATTGCAGTACCTACAACTGACTCCGTTAGTGTACACAGAGTCACACGTGACACCGGCCATTGGATGCAGTGTGCTTAAGGCACTTTCAAGTGGTTGTAAGCAAGTTTGTGCAGAGTTTAGCACTGCTGACTTTTGTTCATAGTGTCTTACACTCAGAGTCTCCTTTGTGTCGTGCTTCACCCCACCCAACGCACTTGCACATGCTTACTAGTGCTTACATATGCTTACTACTGCTTACATATGCTTACTACTGCTTATCTGTGCTTACGCCTGCTTATTGCTGACTTATTCATTATGGTACTGACTCTTCACATGTTTACTTCATGCAGTACTCCAGTTCACATTTAAATGTCATTTAGTAGGTTATACAGCAATAAAATGTAAATATATGTTCGTATACAGATTTCACATGGAAAATGGCACGTGCTGCAGTGGGACTCGAACCAGAAATACCTGCTCATTAGGCAGATGCTCTGACCACTGCACTATTGCTGTGTTGTTTTATTTGTATATATCTTCCAAAAAATATCTTCTGAAAAAGACAACAAAAATAAATAAGCTATAACTAGAAAAAATTGTCAGCATAGAGACCATACGGATCCACTTTTAATGGGTTAAGTGTTTTTATTCTCAGTAATACAAGAACGTTATCAGGACTGTTTAACACTTTTCATTATGCAACCAGTTATATTTTCAGATCCTGTGGAGGAAGGGTTTTGGGCCTTGGTTAGCTCAGTAAGTTATCTTTAGAGATAATTGTTGTGGTTTGGAAATCAGGTATTTTAGTACTTTGGATAGAAATCCTGGGGTGATGTTGGCAATGAATTTGATTGTAAAGATGCTGGCAATGTCTAATGCAGAAGTATATTAAGGTTGGTTTGAAGGGGGGGTTTGCTCCAGGTACATGGTGTTAGAAGCTCAATTGAGAGATGCTTATTGGTATGGAAGAGCAGTGCCTATATTTTTTTCTGTATTGATATTTCTGAATGCTGGTACAGAAATGCACTTCAGCACTTTGCGTGTGGTTTAGTTGTAGTTTAAGAATAGAGGTGGAAAATCTGTCATGAAGTGTCAGACTAAGGAAGTGGGGGCACAGGATCTTTTTTGTGAAGGAGGGGTGCCTGATCAAGGACTTGCACAAAGCACTATATGAAGCAGCTGCAGCTTTGGTCTGTTGCTACTCTATCAAGGTAAAAGGTAGTGCAATCCTGAGTGAAAATTGACATTTAATCATCGAGTAGGACAAGGCTGACACTTTTATAGTCTTCAAATGCAGTGAATTTTGGTGTAGGTGCTTTTTGGTATGTAAAGTAGAAGGTCACATGTTTGTGGTCAGACTTCATTGTGGAAGGAGATACCAAAGGAATAATGCAAGAGCTGGCCATAATTGTAAGAATCAGGTTTGTTTGCTGACTGATCAAGGGAGTGTTTGTTTAGATTAAGTTTAGGACTTCTTGGGCATACCCTGTGTGGGAGGTACAGCCATCCCAGATAGTTGAAGGGTAGTTAAAATCACAAAACACAGTGGAGTTTTTGCTAATATGCAAATCATTTAGACCACTGAGGAATCTTACATGGTCATCAGGAGGCAATGCATGTGCTCTGAATTGAACTAGTAGTTGATTAATCCTTTTTAGACTGACCTGTAGTTCAACGAGTTCAGCTTGTGGAGCCTTAAGAACTGCCCTGGGGCAAATTGCTCTTTGACAAATATGGAGACTCTGCTACAGCTGCCACTGACTGACATCATCATATTTAAAACACAATTCAGTACCTACACAGACATGGATGCTTTCCAAACACAGGAGTACCTCATGATCACACCATTTATTTTTTTACTTCTGGCATTGAAGAGAGCCAGGTTAATATAATCTGACTTCTGGAATGATACATTGGTTACTGTGGAATGTCCATTAAACAGTCACTGCCTAAAAAAGGCATTAGAGGTAGCATGATCTTTGGTCAGTTACTATGTGGGAATGGGTTTGATTGCCCTTTCATGACAGTTGTGTGATGTGGAGTTGGCATATATAAGTAAGGAGGTATGGGTGCAAAACCTCCAAATCAGGTTGGGGGTGTATGGGGAGACTTGCTCTCAAATTAAAACATATTTTTTTTTGTATATGTTCATTATTTCTTTTATTTTTACTGTTTTCAAATGCTACTGTGCAGTCTCTAGACTGTTTTCAGTGTGTGTGTGAGTATGTGTGTGTTTGGGTGTTGTCAGTCGGTCACATGTCCAACATGTTTTGTACACTATGTGATGGTCAGCAATATAACAGTCTGATTTTTGAGAATATGATCAAAATTATTTAAAAAAAAATAATACCTTTTTGCTGGAGAGTAAGCCAGATTGCACCCCACCCCCTGATAATTATGCATATACCAACTCCAACACTGCCCCATAGTGCAGAAAGGGCCATATTTCCTACACATTTATTTGTTGATGGGGAAAATGCATCCAAGCAAAAAAAACTTATTCTGTGTAGGATAAGAAACGTGCTCCACATTAAAATGTAAGAACTGTAGTCCATAGTTTATTGCATGCAATACTGTTATAGTACATAGCTGTATACAATGTTATATTGCTGCAATAAACAGAAATGCATTTATAATTGGGGATATATAACTTGTGAATACATGTACTCTTTGAAATAAGAAACCAGAAAGGAGTACTTCAGAATAAATGAAGCCGTAATTTATTTTATGTCTGTATTTTGCACTTTTTCAAAGCTAAATCAGGAACTTTTTAATATTCGTACTTGCTGAAAAAGAAAAAGCAAATACACTTTTTTGCAGTGATTGACTACGGGGATTAGCTATACACATTATAATAGGATATGATATTTTTCATGATTCGGTGAGAAAGCCAAATTATCACACATAATATTTGCACCAGGTGAGCAAAATGTATTCTGGGAGTATCCTTCCAATAAAGAACATTGCTGGCTTTAAATCTCCTGCTTCCTGTTGACGACAAGCAAATTATAGTGAAGAAATAAATGTGACCTCAATGGGTTGACAGCGATGTTATCTGTGGGGATGTGTCATCCCACTGTGAAAATCAAATTACCCAGACACTTCAGTTCCACATTTAATTATTGGTCATCACTGGGTGAAAAATACAGAAACTTAGTTGCACACATATGCACAGAAGAGTAGAAAATAAATATTCCAGAGACTGTGGCCAAAGAAGATAAATCTGGATGACCAGTAGACATATCTTGCATTTTGCAACCAACTATTATATGACCTACGCAAAATATGATATCAGCTACCGCATTTGCAAAGCACCAAGATAAAAACTTTAGGTTTGACACTTTTACTGCACACAGTCTCTTAATTAAAACGGAGCATAATTACTAAAGCAGAATTAATAGCATTAATCTAACCTTACTTATTGAAGCAGCAGTGATATATTCTGTGATAAAAACAGCAGTCTGTTTTTTCAGTAATAAGGCAATTTCCTATGAAGTAAGATAAAAAAATCATGTGCAAGCAGTCTTTCTTCTAGTTATATATGCATCTGAAAAAAAATCTTCTCTAACAAACCTTTAGAAGACTGGTTGGAATAACAATGCAGTCACACTGGGATCTGGGCACATACTCCATATTTCTCATTTGCTGAATAATTATATATTTCAGTTTCAGAGGCAACATACTGTTTAGTTACTATTGCAAAAATGTTTTCACTCATTATCTGGATTTAGCCAACACAACTGGGCTGGATTTTAAAACTTTGCCGCATTGTGTTAAGTGAGTTTGTGCAACAAGTGGCAATGCCCAGGTGCATGAGATTCAGCAAACCAAACAAATTAATACAGCCAGCCAAAATAACAAAGTCAGCTATGTTATTATTTATTTAACATTTGTTAACCAGGAAAGTCCAACTTGGCATGAAGCCAATTTTCAGTGAAGGCCCAGGGATAAATTCTCCAGATGCATGTCTTTGTAATGTGGGAGGAAACCGGAGCACCCAGAGGAAACCCACATGAACTCAGGGAGGACATGCAGACTCTGCACAGAAGGCACCAAACGGGAGAACCTCTTGCTGTGAGGCTACCACTGCACCACTGCACCTTCCAAAAAAACAAAAAGTGCTATGCTAAAATATATGCTAATGACCACAAAATGAAGCATTGTATATGATAATGAGGTGAAAGAACATGGCAAAATGATTCAGAAATGTTTAAAGGCCATGCAGAAATTCTGTCCCCCCTTACCCCTTACCACATGATTGTGTACAGTAAAGTAGTGATCCATGTTAGAGGCTGCTGCAATCATTGTAAACTTATATTTGCAAGAGGCTTTTATTGCACCACTGCGGCTGATGGTGCACATTGTGAACCTGGAGGTGCCGAGTCTTCCAAGCATGCTCAACATTTCATGCCTTTCATGACAATGACAGAGTGGATTATTACTGTGTACTCAGAGATACCATGCAAAAAATCCTGGACATTTATTGGCCTTGTATTCTGCAACCTAGAGAAGTTGTGCAATACCCATACCAGCAGATATAAAGGAATGTATGGCTTTATGTATATTAGCTACAGAGACCTTTCAGTGACCCACTCTGGATGCAGTGGAGAAATCTCAGGCATCTGCCTCGAGAATACCCCACCAATTTTTTTGATGCCAAGATTCAGTATGTGGAGGGGGTCTCATGTGAAGTTACCAAATACCCAGAGGGGAGAACAACACCATGCAGGACTTCTATACTATAGCCTGCTTCCCTGAGGTACTAGGTGCTATAGACTATACCCATGTCAAAATAAAGACCCCGGCTATTGAACAGGGAAGGAGTTACATGAACTGCTAAGGGTATCACTTCATCAATTGTTAGTTGATATGTAAGGCACTGTGCAGGCCATGCAGTCAGTTTCCAAAACTCACATATATGGCACAGATGGGACCTCTCTCAATGGTTCGCAAAGAGTAACTTCTGACACTGCAATCTTGTGAGTGATGCTGGATATATCCTTGAACTGTGGCTCATGACACAGTTTAGAAATCCTCATACCCATTCTGACAATGGTAAAAACCATGCACATTCACTAGTCAGAAGAATCCTACAATGTGTGCTTGGACTGTTGAATTCATGGTTCCACTGCTCTGAATACATCTGCTGGTGCCCTGCAGCAACACCCTGTTATATGTGCAAAAATATTTATATCAATTTCTTTAAGTCTTTTGGGTTTCAACTACCATGATGAGAATGAACCCCATTCCTAAGTCAAAGTATGATTTAAGCTCATGAAATTAGTATTGTTTCAATCTTTAATGTTAGCCAGAAGTGGTCTTTGCAGCACCCATAATGTGCTCAGTAATGACTCCTTGCAATTCGTATGGAGTCACATATATTGGTAACATATCTAAGTATGATTGTAAATTCTTTTTTATAAAACCTGTTGCTCATACTACTATTGCAATTGTCTGGGTATCCTTCTTCTACATTGGTCTCGTTTCTGCCTGTAAATCCTAGTATTTTATGACTTTGTGTCTCTCTGTACATAATACACTGTAGTTGCTGGGTGTAGCAATTTCAATGACCAATGCTACTTTTGTCTTCTTTTCATGGACTACTATGTCTGGTTTTAGAGCATCTATTTTTTGAACGGTTGGTAATGGGTGATCCCATGTAATAGAAACTTCATCATTTTCTATAATGCTTTGTGGCTCATGTTTCCAGTGTTTTTCAGCTACTTTAATATTATAATGTTAGTACTATCCCCGATATAACAGTCTTGACACATTATTATGCCTTTCAGTACACAGTACTTCTGCCATTAGGATATCACAACCACCAAGATGTAAGACTGTTTCTATGTCTGTTTTAGAAAACATACATTTGTCTGTTTCTCCCAAATGTTCAATGGACATAGTAAACCAATGTGTATGTAGTCCATTGTCTTGGGCTGCCAATAGCAGCCTTTTGTCTTTTGGTTTAAATTCATCTCTCCTTAACCATTCCTGCATTCGATCCTGATCAACATGGTGTTGTTCCAAGAGTTTTCTGTACTTGCAGCTATATTTATGCATTTTCCACATTTCTTGCTTTCTCATCTGATCCTTCACCTTATATTCTTTGTTTTTTGGCACATTCAGTTGCTGCCTGATTTTTATCTACTTCTAGTTTGATTTACATTCCCGCTTGACTCCAATATGCTTCTGCTAAACTAAGCAGGGAAGTCATTTTACACTTATTCTCCTCATGTTTCAAAACTTTCACTATGATTGGGTCTTGTTAGGTCAGCAGATATGTGTGCAGTCCTACAATTACAGATCTATACATGTAATCAATTTCAAGGAGGTCCATGACTCCTTCAGAATATGGAATGTATAGTCTTGGCATATACTGATTCATATAAATCATTTGATGAGCATGAAGTATCCTTCTTGTTTTTCTTTCCAACCTATCCAACACTTTTTGGGTCAGTCAATCACTCCAAAAAAGAAGTTATGTGCTCATCATAACGTTCCATCTGCGTTGTCCAGTTTCATTCTTCCTCAAACCTGTGGGTTTGGATCTGATCCTCAGATCAACTCAGCCAATGCAATAGCTTGTGGCAACCAAAATTGTGCCTTACCCATAATGCACCTTTCGAAGTTACCTCAGATCTTGTTTGCTGCTGGATACATGAAGAATATATATATATATATATATATATATATATATATATATATATATATATATATATATATATATATATATATATATACAGGTCCCCTTCAAAACATCTAAAACCCATAACATCAAATTTCATAACATTGAGACCAGAACATTTAAAACCCAAAACATCTAAAACCCATAACATTGAATTTTGTAATATCTAACAGTACAAATCACATGAAAATGACATCCCCTCCACATATAACAACATATAATGACACCAAACTACCAAACACACTTTTTACTATGTTTCTGCAGGGGGACTTGATAGAGTGGGGTTATGAAATTAACTTTTTCCCACTTAGTGCAATCTTGGAGTTGGTATATTTAATTTAGAAGGGGTGTGGGGGTAGACCTCCTCATATGGGGGGTGAAGGGGGGCTTTCCCCCCAGCAGAAATGTAGTAAAAAGTGTGTTTGGTAGTTTGGTGTCATTATATGTGGAGGAGATGTTATTTTCTTGTGATCTGTAGTGGTATATGTTATGAAATTGAATGTTATGGATTTTAGATGTTTTGGGTTTTAGATGTTCTGGTCTCAGTGTTATGAAATTAGATGTTATGGATTTTAGATGTTTCAAAGTAGACCCATATCTATATATATATATAGATAGATATGGGTCCAGGACGATTGAACGAAAATTCAATTGTCCGAAACCAAATCGCAGAAAAAGCACTTTCGCTAAAGTCCCTAACAAATAGTAAAAAAAAAAAAAAAAAACAAATCAAACATAAAAAACACACAACTCATGTTTACGCAGGGGGGCAAGACCCCCTGCACCCCCCTATGTGGGGGTCTGTGCCCCTCACACCCCCCTACTTTTATATTCTTACTCCGAGATCACACTACAATGGGGAAAAGAGAATATTCCCTTATCCCCCCTGTACTACGATCTCAGCAACAGCCATTCCCCTAACCATTTCCCTTACCGTTCAGCATATTTTGTGAAAGTGCTTTTTTGGCAAAAAGCACTTTCGCGCAAGTATGCCAGGCCATTTCACTTGGTCAAATGCTCATATAATCAAATGTTATTTTCGGGAGACAAAAGTAACAAAAACTGAAATCCTGAACTCTGCAGTTTTTTCCCAGACCAAGTAAACACTTGCCTGATGTGGGGAAATATGCCCTTTTTCCCACTGTAGTTCAATCATGGAGTTGGGATACATAGTTAGGGGTGTGTGGGGTTCATAGCCCCCCCCCCCCACCAAAGTAGTTTTCAGATACTACCTTGTGTTTTCATGAAGTTTTGGGAAGTGTTTACTTGGGAAAAATGTGCAGTTTGGGATTTTAGTTTTCATTATTTTCGTCTAGCAAAAATAACATTTGAGTATTTGGGCTTTTGAGCATGCAAAGTAGATCGATATACATATATATGCAAAGGTGAGACTTATTCTGGAGGTCATTACAGGGAAATGATAATTTAGGCCTACTTCCTCTTACAGCAGTGGCAAGGTCGGGGGATGGAGGATGGGTTATTTGAGAAAGAATGAAAATGGACAACACAGATGGAACATTATCTGATGTTGTCAATTTTTATTTTATTCTCAAACCTGTGGGACAGAGTCCCCAACCACCTTATACCTTGGGAGGACTCCTGGAAGTATGTTCCTCAGAACCATAGAACCAAAACAAGTTCTTCCCCTGGAGACCAAATGCTATTGGTAATAATTAATAAAAGTATGAGGGGTAGCCCAAGTAGCAGCTGTACATACATGGATACTCTAGACTGAAATACTGATGAAGTTGTCATGGCTCTGTTTGAAAGGGCTCACAAAGGTTTAGACAATTTTAGACCTTGTTTCTTGTAAATGTAGGAAATACAATCTATGATCCATCTAGATGATGGTGCTTTGGACACTGGATTTCCCCAGGAAGCCATTGTGGGGCAGCAGTAGCATTGTTGCCTCACAACAAGAGGTTCTCCTGTTTGATTCTCGGCTGGAGTGCCTTCTGTGTGGAGTCTGCATGTCCTCCCTGCAGTCGAGTGGCATTCAAAAGACATGCGTGAATGGGTGTGCCTTTGTTGAAGGTTGGGTGTCAGGCTGGCAACTCTGCACCATAAAAATCTACTGCCAATCATTAGTGGACTGGAGTTCCACTGTGGCATCCCCTAACCAGAAAAAGGCAAACAAAACATCCGAAAAGGAGACAAAAAGTTGGTCAGATTTTCTTTTACTTTTTGTTCTATGAAGATAAAATCATAATTGCCTATGAACATCCAGTAATTGTAGCAGGTATTCATCTTTATTTGAAAATCTTGGAAAGAACACTGGAAGATTAATGGATTGGTTGATATTGTTATCTGACACTAGGCAAAAAGGATGGATTGATACGTAATGAAATCCCGTTTTTATGAAACATCAAATATGATGGTTGAGATGACAACACTTGAATCTCTGAAATTCTTCTTGCAGATGTTATTACTACCAAAAATATAGCTTTCCAAGAAAGGAACTTCAGATCACATGTAGCTGCAGGTTCAAAAGGGGATTGCATAATTTCTTGCAGCACTAAAGTCAGATCCCAAGGAGGAGTAGGGTCTTTATAAGGGGGTTTAAGCAACAGAGTTCCATAGAGTTCTTTATAAAAAGGCTTTACAGAGCTTGTGTGAAGCCACAGAAGATCCTTGATATCCAACATGAAAACTGTAAATTGCAGCTAATTGTACCCTTATTGTAGAAGAACCTGCTCCTTCATTAAATAATTGGGCTAAGAACTAAGTATCCTATGAATGGGAGCTGAGAATGGATCAAAATCATTCTGTTATACCCAGAAAACAAATCTCTTCCATTTACTAGAGTATAGTTTACGAGTAGACAACTTATGAGAGGAAAAAAGAATGTGACAGACTGAAGAAGAGACCATAGGTTGTGTGACTATTAATGGAATTGGAGAAGCCAAGCAGTTAGCTTGAGATTTGGAATGTCTGGGAAATCATGCCTGTTGGGTGAGACAAGATGCCCAGAGCTGGATCCAGAATCCACGGTTGTTTCAGTAAATGAGACCAGAGGAAGGGAAACCAAATCTGTTGAGGCCAGTATGGTGCAATGAGGATTACTCTGCTCTTCAGCCTGCTCATTTTCTGTAGAAATTTGGGAATCAACAGGGTCGGAGGAAATACATACAGGAGACTGGGAGGCAAATCATAAGGAAGAGCATCCCTCAGGGGATTCCCCTCATGGGAGGATCAGGGCAAAATAGCTGTTGCACTTGTTGCTTAAGGAGAGGCAAAAAGATCACAGCAAGGCTGGCCCCATTTACAGAATATTCTTTCCGCAACTATCTGATTGAGGGACCACTTGTGACACATCAGAACGCATCTGGTCAATTTTTCTGCTATCACATTGGACTTCCCTGGAATGTGCATTGCTATGAGACAGTGGTTGGAAGAGATTGCCCATTGCTACACTCTTAGAGCTTTTTGACACAAGGGGTAGGATCTGGTTCCTACTTGTTTGTTGATGTACCAGACTACTTTCATGTTGTCTGTTTGAACTGCAACCGTTCCCAAGGGGAGAGCATTCTGGAAAGCCAGCAACACTTGTAGCACTGCTACTAGGATATTGATATGCAAGTTGGCCTCTTCAGGAGACCAAGTGCCTTGGACTGTATTCCCCAGAAAATGCCCCCCCCCACCCAACTGGGAAGCATCTGTGGTCACTGTGGCCATTGGCTGAGGGGGAATGAATATACGGCCTTGTAGAACATGATTGGATTGAATCCACCATAATAGGTCTCTCTTGCAAATATTGGTGATTTATCTGGGCTGACATTGGTTGGCAAAGAGTTGACCATTGTGCTGCAAGAAGTTACTACAAAATTTTCACGTGAAACCTTGCCAGTGGCAAAACTGCTGTTGTCATAGAGCTTGAAGAACCAGACATGCAGAAACCTTTGTATTGCTGATTATTCTCCTGACTTGTGATAGTTTTTACTTTTGCAGGTGGAAGAGAAGCTGTTGTTTTCACTTGTGTTTAGATTTGCCCCTATGAATTCTAAACATTGAGTGGGTTCTAGTGATAATTTCTCATAACTTATAGTTATTCCCAGATCAGAACAAGTTTGGAGAGCATTCCTCTTGCTTTTAGTAATAGATCCCTGGTTGAGGCAAATATGAGCTAGTCATCCTAATATGGAAACACCCAGAATCCTTGCAGTCTGAGATGAGCTGCTACCACTGCCATGCATTTGGCGAAGATTCTAGGGGCTGTGGTAAGACCAAAGGGCATTTTCTGACTGGTAATGACTGGCTCCCAGCCAGAAGTGAAAGTACCTTCTGGATTGTCTGTCCAACCTTATGTGGTAGTACACATCCTGAAGGTCTATAGAGCACATCTAATTGACCTTTTCCAAAAATGGAAGAATGGACTGAACTGTGACCATCCAAAACTTTCTGTGTTGAACTGATTTGTTTAATTTGCTGAGATCTAAAATCAGCCTCCACTCACCTGTCTTTTTTGGTACTAAAAAAGAACCTTGATTAAGTTCTAGATTCTCTCTGATCTGGGCGACCTCTTGGATGACTCTTTTATCTAGTAGTCTTTGAACTTGAATGGCTACCTGATCCCTCTGACTAGGTGGAACATCAGACATTTTTCTGTTTTGGGGGGAGAAAGAGAAAAGGATATAAAGTATTCTCTGGAAATGATCCTCTGCACCCATGTATTGTATGTTATTTCTAGCCAGGCTCTCTGGTTCAGGGACAGTTGACCCCTGATTGCCTCCAGAGTAGGACAATTGGGCCTCCTTTCAGGAGTGGTGAAAGGGTCTACCAAAGAAAGTATCTCTGGACCCTTGATTTTGCAGACCTCCTCTGCTGCAAGGGTGGCATCTTCTGTTAGAGTTCCCCTCTCTGCCTCCAGGGGGACTACTTCCACATGTGTTCGGAAAAGATCCTTGAAGTTTCTTGAACCACATCTTTCCACTGCTTCTCGGATTCCTGGAGTAAGGTCTCTGAGGAGTGCAAAAGCATATGCCCACAGCAGATAGGGTCTTCTCATCCTCTCACACCTGGACAAGGTATCTTTTTCATTAGGGCCATACAGAGAAGAGCTGTCAAAGGGAGCATTGATGAAAGAAGACTTGAAAGTGTCTGCAAAGTCAAATAACTGCATCCAGGCATGTCTCCTTATGGATATGCCTGAACCCCCTGCTCTACTTGTTCCTTCGGCTACATGAGAAATGAGCCTCGTGGATGAGTTAGATATGAATTGTAGGGTGGAACTCTGAGAAGCAATTGAGTCTTGTACTTCTTCAGATACTGCTCCTGAAGGAGTGTTTGATAGTTCATTGATCAAATGCCTTTGCAATCTCGTAAAATGTGAAAGATAATTCAAGGACTTTAGAGCAAAGGTTGCTGATGTGTATACATGGATCCCAAATCTATCCATCACCCTGGACTCCTTGTTAGAAAGCTAGGCAGAAGAACTTTCCTCAGTAAGTACTTTCTTGAAGGCTACTGCCACAACCATGGTATCTACTGATTTTGTCTAGAATTGTTTGTCCTCTGAGGCTGTAATAAATTTGTCTAGTCTCCAGGAAATAGGTTTTATGGTGTCTGAAGTGTTTCACAACAACTCAATGAGCTCATCAGCAGGTAGGGTAACCCTGGAGGTAGATGGAAGGGCAGCAAACACTGCCAGATACACAGACTCTTCCAATGAAGAATTGCTGGACTTCCAGCCACCTCTCTGTTCTAGGATTTCTAAGATGTCTCCAAAGGAGACATCATCAGGAGGTGACCTTGGGGATGCTTCACTCTTATCAAAGTCCATGTCGTCAGTGATGGATTCTTCAGTAGAGTGCAGGAGTTTCCTCTTACATGCCCTCTTCTTAGGGATCTCCTCCATGGGATGTTCTGGAGAGGTAATAGCAGAGGTGGAAAATCGGAGGTTTTGGTGCCTGGTTTCCCTGAGGGAGCTCAATTGAGAAGCCATGCACAGAGTTGTCAAAGGTGAAGGTTGGAAATCCAAGGGGGTAGGCATTGCTGAGCTGCAGAAGCAGTCATGGCTCTCTCCAGAGCCTCAAAGGCAGGTTGTCCCTGAGAAGAAAAGAATCTCAGATCTGAGAGGGCATGCCAGTCAGTCATAGACCCCTCATGCTTGGAAGACAATCTTCCCGAGGTTGACGCCAGGCCCTGTAGTAATGATCCTAACCAACCACAGCAATAAATTGGCCACAACCTTGCTTCAGACATGGTCAGAGAAGGGCTGGTCAGCAGAATGCAATTAGAAAAACATCTACCATGCAGAAGGAGGGCTTCTAGTATCACCTTATTTTCAGCCTTTGTAAATTTTGGATTGCCAGCGGATGTGTTTTTTTGCATCTGTTTTTTAGGTATAGCTCTATTGCTATGGAAAACACTGGAATTAATAGGCATGGTCCTACCTGGATCTTAGAAATCCTAACAGTAATACTATACTAAAAGGCCATCTGACACACTTTAGTAGGGCCCAAAACTAACATGTGTATCTACAAAGCAATCTGTACCTGAATATAACCCCCCCCCCCACTCCCACCCTACCTACCCAAAATACCAGTCCACTTGTGAAAATAAGCTTAAGGAACTATGGTAAATTTATCATTTCCCTGTGAACTCTTGTATAGCTTGATTTATCTATGATGTGATGTGCCAGTTCACAATGCAGTAGTTGCAGGGTTCTAATTTCATGAGTATGGGATGTTTTACAACATTATGTTTTCGTCACACAACTGTATGCCATTCCCTGCATTGTTTTTATATTATTATTATTATTATTATTTTATTTTACATTTTTTCTCTGAGTGCTTTAGTAACATACCTGGCTAATGCCCAAGTAGAAGGAACTGGATTGACAAGGCATTGATTTAAATCCATTTAGGTGTGTACAATTTTTCCTTCTATCTTGTGTTACACTCCCCTGATACATGTTTCACTGACACCTTCCCTGTGGATGATTCTGTAGCACATATGGATAATTCTCTGTTTTGGAGAATGTGAGTCACACAGGCATTGTTTCAAATACATGCAAGTGTATTCATGGTGTCTTCCGTTCATGTGTTTCTTTCCCCTGAAATAAACAATTCATATAATCACTGCCCACATTTTGTAAAGGAGTGTAGCACTGTCTCACCAAATCTAACAATAGACTCAGTTAGAACTGCTGAGCTAAGAAGTTGTGAGATGTGGTCCTAATCCACCTCCATCAAGCTCACTTCTTATTACCTGTCCTTGTTAATGCCCTGAGTTTAGACTTTGTCTCTGAGTACTTTTGTGGCATATTTGGCTAATGCTGTAGCATGACAAATTTGAGTGATAGAGGCATGTGTTTAAATCCATTCCAGTGTATGTCATTTTTAGTGCAATCCCACATAACACCACCCTGATATATGTTTTACTGACACCCTCCATATGAATGATTCTATGGAACACCCAGCTAATGCTCCATTTTGGAGAATGTGAGTCACACAGGCTTGATTTCAAATGCATGCAACTGCATTCATGGTGTCTTCCTTTCATGTGTACTCCCCCCTTGAATAAACCACTTATGAGGTGTGGAATTCCTTACCAACCACAATCAGAAGCACTTCTAACAACAACATTTTCAAGAAGCCTCTGCAAGAATACATCTCCAGACTATGGCTCTGTAAATGCTCAAATAATTCTTCCAGCATTACATGAAACTAAAAACATCTTCTAACAGCTTTAACACTTTGAAATATCTGTCTTCACTTAATTTAACTCTTCTCCCTCTCAGTTTTATGCATCCTCAGCTACAAGATGAAATTTAAAGGAAAGAAAGCCTAATTCTAATTGTATATCAACATGTATACATTGTACCTGGATGTAAATCATTGTTATTTTTGTATTTTGTATAATGTTGCTTACTAGTGACTTGAATCTGTTAGCAGTCATTATGTAACTTTATCTCATCAATGTATATGTAACATGTGGAGCTTTTTTCCCTGGGGCTCCTCTGAAAATGGGCACTCCTAGGCCCAGTGGACTATCCCAGAAAACAAATGCAAATAAATAAATAAACTGTTACTGTATCACACAATGTAATGAACTTGTGAGATGTTCTTCTCATTCACCTCCATCAAGCTCATTTCTTATTATCTCATATTGTGAACTACTATGTTTGTGTACTTCCCCTTTTTATCTCAGTCTCATATTCCCATTTCAAATTTTGACTTGATAAAAAACAAATACGGCATACATGTTTCTATATTATAACATTGCAGTTTGTAAACATCGAATGTTATAATATCGAACCCTAAACACCGAAATCTGAAAACATCAGTCAGAATAGCGAAATTTTTCCCAGGGAAAAAAAATCGCTATTCCGAGAAACATACACACAACACAACCACACACAAAAAACAGCAATTCACACACATACACTTAAAATCCTACACCTAAACCTAAACTAAACTTTACAGACACTACTAACTATCCACTTACCTTAACCCAACCCTAACCCTAAGGTCCGTCACTATCGCACACTCATCTCACCCGCGCCCTAACCCTAACTCACCTAACCCACCCCTAACCCTAACCTACACACAACCGCACACATACCTGACCCGTGCCCTCACCCTATCTCACCTTACCCACCCTCTAACCCTAACCTACACACAATCGCACACTTACCTGACCCGCACCCTAACCCTAATGTCCACATAACCGCACACTTACCTGACCTGCTCCCTAACCCTAACTCACCTAAACCGCCCCCTAACCCTAACCTTCACACAATCGTACACTTACCTGAATCTGACCCGTAACGTTCCAACATATCGAATGATGAAAACAGCGAAGCCACAGCAACGGCCCACCGAATTCTTTCCCTGGGAAAGAATTCGTGTCCTGCACCTTCGCTGTTTTCAGTGTTCGACATTACGGGTTTGATATTATAACATTCAATCTTTGTAAAATTCGATGTTGTAATATAGACCTGCATACACATACCCATAAAGGCTTTAAAAAAACAACTCAACGTCATGTGGTCATATGTTGCATGATAGTTGGCAGAGAACAATGTCAAAGATCATCTATAACCACAGCAAAATGATAGTTCCCACCTTTTGAGAAAAGCTAAGAAAAAATTATTGATCTATTTATTCTTTTTTGACTGGGTAGTCCCAGTAGGCTAGCAGCTTCTTTTAAGGGGAGACAAGAGGTGGCATTTTTACCACTAGGGCTAAATTTGGCCAGGGCACCTGGGAACTTCCCTAAATAATGATCAGCACTCATGGCATTGTTAGTATGTGAGTATGTGTGCACATCCCATTCCTAGCAACAAGGTGGCTTGAAAGATAGTGCAAGAGATTGAACAGCAACAGAAGGGAGAGGATGTGAATGTCAGCTTAGAAGCTGTATGTAGCATAGCAGTAGAAGTTTTGGTGGAAGCTTTTCAAAGAAAGCTGTTTTTTGATTTAACCAGGAAGACAGCCAGAAAGGAGTGTATAGTTACAAGCCTCCAATTGGGAGGGTTACGCGATGATACTGCAAGAGTTGATTAACCGAAGTGAGCCAGCGGATGAGGTTTTGTGTGGGGACATTATGGAAAAAATAGATGGAGACAAAAGAGCAATTCCAGAAAGAAGCATCAGAAAGACAAAGAAGATATATACAGAGACAGTAGTAGCCACATAAGAAGAAGTGAGAGAAAGAAAGCAAAGAAGGCAGCGTGAACAGAACATTTATGGTAAGAATACAAAGCAAAAGGGAACAGGAACTGAACAAACATGAGGTATGGGACAATATAATTTACCTTTGGGAGTAAAAGGGCAAGAGGTAAAAACATTTATCTTAATTAACAAAGAGACATTTTGTGAAATTTTCTTTGAGACTGTACAAGGTATGGAGACATTTTTGTGTGAATATGAAAAAAGACAGAATGACAATCCTTGGAATGAATATATTTATTTATTTTTATTTTTCATTTGTTGACTGGGAATGTCCGACTAGGTTCCACAGAGCCTGTTTTCAGCGGAGGCCCAGGGAGAAATGCTCCAGATGCATGTCTTTGGAATATAATAAAAGTATTTTTGAGAGACTAAAAATAAAGTACATATACAGTTTAAAATGAAAGTAGAATGAGAGACTTTAAAAGAACATTTAAAAATATGTAAAGAAATAATAGATATTTCAAATGTTTATGACAATAGGGGATTATGAAATGAGGCATGGGATTGTAATGTTATTCTAAAAATGAAAAAGGATAAAATTGCACAAATTCCAAGTGTTACAATTGTTGATGGTAACACGAACATTGTAAAATATGGGGGACAAACAAATACATGTTATTTTTGTGGAAAAGAAGGACATTTACCCCGGGATTCATGAAGCTCGGCGCAAGGCCGGCGTAAGGCCTGCGCCGGCGGTGCATGGAATATCCGGCGCAGTAGCGCCATATACATATTAATGAGAGTGCACCGGAATCACAGACACGTGCGTAGTGTACGTGAGCGAGCCCAGGTAGGATGCGTCTGGAGGCGTGTCTAAGCCGGCATGAGGTGAGCAACCTAATGTGCTGACAGCCACGGTCCGCCCACAATAGTAATGGCAGCAGCCAGGTCCTGTGCAGAATGAAGCGCCGCGTACAGTATGCAACATAGTCCCGTCCCAAATTAGCGGAGAAGCAAATAGAAGCCACGAAGGCATAAGTGTACCCGTCCAAGGAGCAAAGGATACGCATAAGACCGCCTTAGTCCCGCAATGCACTGTCAGTGTTTACACTCAGAGAAGGTGTACAGCCGCATGTCAGCGCCGCACCGACATAGGAGCAGCGACTAAGGTCACCACCTGTCCCACTTTGGTTGGGGCAGTCTCTCCATGGACAGTTGTGTCCCGAAAAAACGTATTAGAAATGGCTGATGTGCTACGATTGTAGGACACAATGATATCCCGTATGTAATGTAATGGTAGCATGAATTGGTTATTTCTGTAACAGAAATACCTAAATGACACAATAAACAGAATAAGCAAGGAAATTGCCACAATAATAAGCATATTATTTAGGCAAACAAGTGAATTTCTATGCTATATAGTGACCGTTTGTATGTGTCGGCCTGTAAAGTCAGATGTGAGTCGGAAATATCCCAGATCGGAAAATGGAAAAGGTGGAAACCCCAGCAGCGACATGGGCATGGTCACCAGGGTTACCTGCTGTCCCAATGTGCCATGGACAGTCCCTGATTGGACAGTCGTGTCCCTGCAACAATCGTAAAATGGAAAATGACCTCCGATCCCCTGCCACGCAAATTCCCGCAATATACATGTAAATAGTAGCATAAAACATATACATTACGATATGGAACACAGACATGGCATAAGAAAATAAATAAGGAACCCAAGCGCTTACAGGATAAGCTCATAGTATGGCAAACAAGTGATGTTCTGTCAACTGCACTAGCCCTGGGTATGTGTAGTCCTGCAAATTCGAAGTGTCCACATAACATGCCCCACTATGGGCATTGGAAAAGGTGCCAACCATAATGGTCACAAGCAGTAGTGACAGTACATAGCCGGGTAGCTGTGCTGACATAACAACAGTAAGGAAGCAAGATACCTCAAACACAGGCAAACATGTGCATAGCAACATATCCCAGACCCAACAACGTCTCTGTTGCATACACTGGATGGTGTATGATGAAGTGTAATATCCAGAAGCAGAACCCATGCATTCGGATGTACTACACAATAGCCTCATTGTACATGTCAGTCACACCCATGTATACCCCTGCACCCAAACCTGCTAGCATCCGTGTGCAGCTATACAACCACACACAATGTGCATACCTGAACTGTGGTAAGAAGTTTGTGTTAGGCAATGCCACAGCGGGCAAATCATTACCCACATGTCACCAACCCACCGCAGGTACAGATATGTAAATGGCTGCATGTGAATGTGTCAGCAGAATGTGTACATCCGGCATGTAGTATGTACCCGTCCAAACCATCTAGGTTTGCATACGACACGGTGCACATAAGTGTACACATGTGGACAAGTCGGTCGTTGGACCACCGCATCGATGATTATCTTTGCAGTGAAGTCGATCACATATAAGCGGAACAGGTGCCTACCACACAGGGCGTCCTAACAGGGTGCTACAGGCAAAGAAGGAAACTGGGACATCACATGTGGAGATTAAGCGTGGCTGGACGGACAAATACACACGGTCAAGGTAAAGGGCGGAACAACATGCATATGGCTGGATGGATGTTGTTAAGTAAAATATATAGAAACACATATGAAGTTCCAGTTTACACTCTAAATACTATATAATGTATTGAATTGTACCGTACAATATGGCAGTAGAACTAAGCCTGCATGTAATTGGTGAAGCTAAGCTGTACTGTGATGGAATTCTGAACCTGGCAGTAAGCAGGACAGCAGGCTCATGTCTGTCATCATTAATTATTTGCTGGGTTACAGAACAATAAATGTATGTACATGCATAACAGCACTCCTTCCCCAGAGGAGGATGGCCTTGTGAGCTCAATGGAAGATAGCAGTACAACTCCTACCAGAGAGACAAAGCAGCGTATTAAGAAATTAACTGTCCACTGTATCGTAACAGTCTAGGGTCCTTGAAACAGCTACAATCACAAAAGGATACTGTAATGTACAAGGTGCCTTGCAAGGCTGTGTTATTCCCATGAGAAAACAATTTAAAAGCACGAGCCCAGCACCCGTATGTATAGACTATTGCGGACCATAGTGATGGAAATGCCCTGTGACCGACCACGTCAGTAAGGTGGGCAAAAGCTGATTGTAAACACTATATAAAGAAACTGCTTACTGTATAGAGTCAGACAAAACTCTCATACTTGGACTGTACATTATTTAGCCTGCCTGTGTACACTACTAAAACTTTCGAACCCGAGCCTCCTGTGTTATCGGCTGTCACTTAGAAAAGCCTACTGATAACTACAGTCTGGTTGTAACAACTTATTTCACATCGTGATCCTTGTAATCCGAATTCCCTTGGTAAGCTACAGGTCAGAGTGCATGGCTGGTTAGACATATGCGGCTGGAGAATATGCATAAATGGTTCTTCTTGAATGAAAAGACCTCCGACTGAATTGTTGTGTGTAAAGAGGCTGTTTACTGTCTGATCTGTGGCTGAAAAGCGGAAAACTGGATCCCAAGAAGAAAAGCGTGCAGCCTTAAACAGGAGGCCCAGGTAAGGAGTGTCTGCCTTTTTGTGTCTATTGTAGATCAGGGACCAGACTACATTGTGTTTCTGTTAACAGTAGTGATATCGGGTCGAAGACCTACCCACATACTGTTAAATCTGAACATAGGTCAGGGAACACACAGCAGAGTAAATAGTGATTGTAGACACTACAGTGGATACAGGGAAGGAGACACCGCGTGTTATGACAGAAGTGCGTAGCAGTCGGTTAGAGGATATGGGAGATTATCGAAGCAACAGATCATGTGATCCGCGTTTGGCGGGTGACGTGAAGAATATGCAATCGCAGAGAGCACATAATTGTGAGTTACGCAGCAAAATGGGGTAATAAATATGACATTGATGGTATATTAGGCAACATATCGTTACTGAAACATTGTAATCCCTGAAAATTTGATGCATATGTTCCAAGGTAAACACCTGTTCCACCCTGAGAGGGATATGCCCTCTCTGGCCAGTCGTGTCCTGTAAATAAACCGAACAAATGTCAAATGTCCTGATATCTCAGGACAAACATTTCCCAGATATATATCAAGATGGTAGCGTAAAACAGTAAATTTGTATGTGGAACAGCAAAATATAATAATAAACAGAATAAGCAACTGAAATGCTACAACAATTGGTCGCTCTCCTGGCAAAAGGTGAATACCTGTCCTATGTACTGGCCTTGGGTATGCATTTTCCCGGCAAATTACACGTAACGAACACTAATGTCCCACATTGTGCATTGTAAAAGGTGGCAGCCCTAAGATGTGCAGGCGACAAAACAGCGACAATTGGGTATCCGTCATGCACATCGGTGGACTGAGGTAGTGTACCGAAGGGAATAGAACACTACAAATGGCTAAGCATCATACGTACACAGAGAAGATCATAATACAGTAGTACCGACCGCCCCCCCCCCCACAACACCCTACCACCTCAGATACCACATGCAGGATATTAAGCGGGAGGGCAGGCTAGTCCCCACGTTATCCTGTGGCAACAGAGGTAGCACAACGAACAAATGTAATAGAAGCTATTGAAACCACATCCCGAACACGTAACATACCTAGGGACACCCGGTAAGAACACAGTACTAAAACAGAGTGAGGATATCTGTCAATTAATTGAAGTACCGAACCATCATGCAGGACAGGAAGGCCAGGACCCAACCCCGTGGCGTATAGACCGTGGACACCAGAAGATATCTGCAAAGTCAGAGGGAATTCCCCATCCACAAAGTAACCGCTATTCACCATGCAATACCCTGTATCTCCTGATCGGAAACCAAAAGGGAATGGCGGATGGTACAGTATGTATAAGCTGTAAATAATGTAAGAATACTTAGGGTAGCGTTGGTGCCAGACCCACACACTATATTCAATGCTATGAACATGCCACAGAAGTATCTTACCGTGGTACATATAAGCTATGCTTACTTTGCAATACCTATACATCCACATAGTTCGTATTGCTTTGCTTGTACAGTCAGGGTGACAGATACAGCCATACCCGGCTATCAGCGGGGCTACTGTGAAAGTACAGCGATATTCTCACAGGGGATGGCTAGCTACATTCGGTGTCAACTCCACCGGGGCCAGTCAAGCTCCACTTTAATTGGATGATATTCTGCTTGCGGCCCCTACCCAGCAGCAATGTATGGAAGATACAATAGCATTATTGAGATAATCAGCAGAACAGGGACATAAAGTAAGCAAGCATAAATTGCAAATACAGAGAATACAGGTCAATTACATGGCATATCTGGTATCCAAGTAGGGTAGAACATCACATGGCGATAGGAAGGTAGCAATATAATAAGCACCCAAGCCAACTAACAAGAAGGGAATGATGTAGGTGTCTGGGCCGACTAACACATGTTAAATCTGGATACCAAACAATGCTGTGGAATCCGCTGTATTGTTTGCCTTAACCTTTAATACACCTATGGCAGCACAACACATAGTACACGGATTACAGTAGCAGAAACAGCGTTATGCAGACTAGAGCGATTGATAGCCTTAACAGCTGTAGTAGGTCTCGTGAATAATCATAACACATGTTGTCAGACCGTAGATTGTAAGCGGAGATATATGGCGTCAGTCTTGATGCAACAACAGGGAAGTAAGCAACGCCAAATAGATGACTACTCATTGCAGTTGGACACTGTGGCATGGTCACTGCCACATTGTGTACAGGCAGTTGTTGTAGCACCCATGGCAGTACAGGCCCGGCCGTAATGTTACTAGACCACCCTCTCACTGTGAGAATGTGTCATGCAGTTGCGATCAATCTGCTGCAAGAGAAGATAGAATTCCTGACTCGTGCTACACATGTGTCATGTCTGACCATACCACTGAGTCAACCTCACATGGTGATTGAGCGTTGTACAACATGAAACCTATCAGCGTCACGTCTGACACCTGTGTATGGCACATCACACAGTAGCCTATCTGAAATGGCTTAAATAACTACACACAGACATGATAACACTGATATACCCTTAGATGATGCAGAGGTGACAGTTAATGTATGCGGATCATGTAGACAGAGTCCTACAGGAGCGAATGAAGTAGTTTATGCAGTAGTTATTGATAATGACATTGTAGGCGGCCAAACCCTGCAGCATAGCGTGTCTGCTCAAGCAGCAGAATAGATAGCTTTAACACGTGCTTGTACTGTAGCGGAAAAATGATGTGTGGACATATGTCGATAGTCATTCTGTTGTCTGTGCAGTGCATGTTTATGAGCAGCAGTGGAAGAATAGGGGAATGATAACATCCACGGTAAACCGATTAATCATCGCATACGAACCTGAATGCATTACACTACATGCAGTTACCCACTGAAGTAGGTAATTGTAAATGTGCAGGGCATAGAATGCAACAGGATAACAGTAGGAAAGTTGAGGCATGAGCTCATGCACCTGCAAAACAAGCAGCGTCACAGTTGGAAAGTGTCTGTGTGAATGAGGAATGACAAACCTCAGACTGTTTAGATGTAGAAACTGTACAAACAATGCAAACAGCAACTACTGAAAGCAGAAAAGCCGGCGTGGTTATGTCGAGGAGCAATCCTTGAACACGGACTGCACATATCCACAGTGAGAAAGCCAATATTAACGTCTAATATATTCAGATATGCGGCTTTGTGGAGCCATGGGTACAGACATGTCTCAACAGCGGGGATGGTACATTTGGTTAACAGAATACCCTAACATGCGGAATTACGAACCACATACAAACCTCATGAGCAGCGTGTCACGTTTGCCGTAGATATCATGCACAGGGAGTATTTAAACCGAAGGGAGTGAGTTTACCTACACCACCCTAACCGTTCCGTGCTATTTGTATGGAATTCATACATCTGCATAAATGTGAAGGGAACAAAGACTGTTTAGCGATTACACATATAGATAATCAAAATGGGTAGAAGCATTCCCAACCAGTAATCCGGATGCAGCAGCAGTGGCAAAGGTGCCAGTAAAATTAAGTATCCCTAGATCTGGCATGCTGTAAAGAAGCTACAGTGACAATAGAACACATGTAGTTAACCAGACAATCACGCTACCTGGGGGATTACTTCGTATTACCATGAATGTCAATTGCATGTACAACCCACACTCAGCACGACTGCTGCCGCCGCAGAATGGGATCGAGAAATAAGTAGAGGAGTTGGGTGGGTGACATCCAGACGAGTTACATGAGCTGTCTACCTCTAGCATTGCTGAGCATGACAACAGTTCCAAATGTAAAGTGCTGCACCCACTTGAGTAGTATGTGGAATGGCATATCATGTGCCAGAGTGGAAAGCTGTCATGCCTGCAGAGCGGTCGATGACTCAGTAGTAGGTGACATGAGAGGATTGTTAACTAGTAACACTGTTCCTCGGTTAAAGTCTGTTAGAGAGAAGAGCAAGCGAAGACGGAAGCATAGCTGACACCAGTATCCTGTGTGTATGTCACTGTTATCCAAAGAACATTATTGCCAAGTGGACAGTCACGAATGTCTGTACCGGGTACTGTTGGCAACGCCTACCGCAGTAAAGTTTGCAGAGAGGTCGTCCTGGGTCCACCTCACATTTCTCAAACTGGTAAAGGATATCAAGTCTGATTGACATCTTGTAGCTGATATACCAAAGAGCCGAATCACCCGGCGAAGACTGTATAACAATACAAAGCAACCCCAAAGACATTTATGTTTGCTGTCCTAATGATTATACACCTATTAACCATGTTTGTGTTTACGTTACAATTTCCGGGACCTCACCTGCATATAACTACGGATACAAATACTGATACGTGATGAACTGGCCACAGAGTGTCTTTCACACCTCAACACATAGCTACGCATGATCGCTGTGCATATAGAGACCAGGAACACTTTAAATTGCTGTGTTTGTACTGCCATACCTACATCATATGGAGGACTTCCGATGCATGTGGTCCCCTTGGGGATAGATTGAGACTTGTGAATATCTACACTTTGATACAGGTTCTGTGAGATCACAGGACAACGTGGCAATGTACTTACCTGTTACACAAAAAGGAATTGTATGTTATCATAAACATGGTACAGTTGCAGTTGGTGGGAGTATTTGTAACATAACTGTGTCTTACGAATGTCATATAACAGCCAAAGATCACAGTACTACTTGTAGCACCATTCCTAATTTGTATTGAAACATCATGAGAACAATGTTGAAGGATGTGCAGAAACATCCTGAATTGTATAAACAGTACTCTGTTAGAGACAGGAATTTGTTACATGCAGAGGTAACCCGCATCAGTAATAAAGTAGAATATAGTTATGTTGTTTGTGGGAAATAAGCATAGCAATGGTTACCTGGGAATTGGTCCGGCAGTTGTTATTTGGGTTATCTGGCTCCAGTCACATGACATACTGTACAATTGCCTGTGGGTGCGAAGCGAACTATAACACATATAGCTCGAAGAACTGGGAACACAGTCGGAAACCTACTAATCCAGTGGGTGAAATGGAAGCTGTTCTGACATGTCAGTCCTCTGCAAGAGATAAAGGAATACCGATTCATATGGACTTCAGTGACAGCGTCACAACCTGGGCTGGAACACCCCAGCTTCTGGAGTAGTGAAAGCAATCAGGGAACAGAGGAAGTTATCAAAACTGTCGGAGGAAGGATGAATGTGACTTCCGCTCCTGAACATGTGACTGATGAACTGGATGCAATGAGAACTGTTGTGTCACAAAATGTAATAGTGCGACTGCACCGTGGCGCTGAGAATTGATGCGTCTTGGCGCTTACTGAAGAAGATCGCTGTGTCCAACTACCACATGAAGAGACCAAAAGCAACGCCCACCTACAGGTAATATAGCAGGTGTCATCCATGGCGGAAACAGGCCCAAACCCACTGCCGAACCATTTCCACAAACCATTGGGTGGATGGGGTCAGTCATACTGAATATCATGAATGCCATTTGTGTTGTTCTGCTCATATTGGGAGCATGTGTCTAGTGCGGGATACTGTGCATGTAAGTATTAGTCAGGGACTCTGGCAACATACCTGTACCGCAGAGTATGGATCAAGACCTGTAGTGGTATTTGTCAATACAAAATGCAATCCTACTTGCAATGTACATCAAATGACCTGCCTAGTTTAACGTTGCACAGAGGAAGGCGCCAGGGAATGAAATAATGTTGTATATGTCTCTGGATAGAGTAGAAGCAATCAAAGGAGGGAGAATGTTAGCAAAATGCATATTTAAACATAATATGACGTGCAACTTTAGAAGCTAATAGTGTATAATGCATATTATTCTACCTGACAATATAGCAGTACAGCTTCTCATGCATGTAATTGCTTGTAGTGTAGCTGCAGTGTGATTGAACCCTAACCGTAGCAGTAACCAGTGCAGCAGGTGTATGTCAGTCAGCATTAGTCATCTGCTCGGTTACAGAATAATACATGTATGTACAGGTATATCTGTCATCCTTCTACTGAGGAGGATAGGCTTGTGAGCTGTAACACAGAGTACAGCTGCTCAGCAGAGAGACACAGGAACCTAGTATGACACGGGTGAGGACTGAATATGAACAGTGTTGGAACCGTGTCAGAGCAGAACTTACCAAAGTACAGTCTAACTGAATATGTGTCTACTTAAGGTTGGGCTATCCTCATGGGAAAACATGTAATAAGCATTACCTGAGCACTGTTGTAGGAATACAATGTTCTGTACTCTAGCAATGTAAATGCCTTGTGACTGACAACATCATTAATGTGTGCAAAAGATGATAGTATACAGAATGCTCATACAGATGTAACATGTATAGAGTTGAACAAATGTCTAAACTTTGACTGCATACTCCTTTGCCTCCTGCTGCACAGTAATAAAATGTTATTAATCCCAGCTTCCTGTGTTAATGAGTGTCATGTTGAAAATACGAATGAGTGTTACAGTTTGATTTAAAAGACTTAATTGACAGATGTTTACGTTCTAGCATTGGAATAGGTCAAGACAAACATCACAATGTCCATGTGTACCACATACACACAGCCAGTAACATGCAGTAGTAGTGCATGAAGGCATACGACTGTGGGAATAGTACAGGACATATGGCACGTGCCAAGTGCAGATGCATGACACAAACACCAGGATGGGTGTCCCTGCAAAGAGGAACATGTGCCAACTACACCTCCCACAGATGTACTGGCAATAAAACACATGGCAAACACACAGACACACTACTGTCCAACACATGACTGCAGCGGAGCCTGGTCAAACACCAACATGAAGCATGCACAAACAGGGACTTGAGTAATGTTTGCCTTAACACCCCCATAGGCCAAAGAAGAATAGAATGGACATATGCATGGAATGCTGTGAAGGATGTGTGGTAGTCCTCAGTATCACAGTGTTAGGGACACAGATACACTGTCATCAACTGTGGCGTATGTGCAATGTACACAGCATACCTGCATGTAATACAGAGGACAATCATGTGCCACAGAAATATACAGTGGCGAAAGACTATAGTGGATAGACAATTGTACATGTGACAAACTATGAATATAGGTTCACCGTCCATAGGTACAGGGTAGGCCATCGTCCCAGGCCCAGCCATAATACTACACCATAGTTAGGATGACTTTGCCAACCTTCTGTGCTTCAGATGAAATACCCATGATATTGCTGTATCTCCGTCAAGCAGTGATAATGATGTAATCCCTGGCCTATACCTGCAATCCTCCATCCAATGGACAACATAGCTGCGAACAAGGCTAGGAAGGATGTCTGTCTCACATGTACTGTGATGTAGATCCACAGCATAATGATTGTCTGGGTGATATATGTGTCACCCAAACACATCCATGAATGACCGTGACAAGGTAAATGTCACCTGCCCTAGTGATTCTGAGGGATGCGGATACAGTAGGTGAAGCATACACATGACATATGGGTTGACATGGCCTTGTATGTCAGGCACAGGTCAACAACAAACAGCAGGTATGTGGCGTGATGTGGCAGGGGTCCTACATGTGGGGCAGCATTACACAAAATGGTGTCATCCTGCATCTGTACAACGATCAACCTATGTGGGCTTCCCAGCTGCTGTAGGTGTATGGTCAGATACAGTCTGAATGGGGCAATGTAGTAGATCATAGGTGTAACACGTAATGGGTACAAGGGAACAATGACCTAGCCTGATGTAGATGTGAATCCCTGCACCAACAGGTGGGCAATGTAGAAGACCCACACAACCACGATAACAGCGTGTGTGTGGAATGAATGGTGACCATCCAACACTGTCCCCTGATTCCTGGTAATCACCCCTGTGCTGAGTGGACAGCCACCTATATGCTGGACAGGGGTGACCTAGTACTTCTCCACAGGTATGATGTTGCATGACGTTGCATTTAGCTGTGGGACATGTCCCTGACAGCAGATATGCATATCTGGGAGGCGCCTTGAAGGATATCTGTGTCAGATGTCTGTCCCACTATGGCACCTGTGTTGCAGTCATCTACAAACACTGTTGCCCATAGCACCCCTGTGTGTGCCTGTACCGTGAAGATGTAGGTGTATGACAGGAGTGCACACATGGAAGGGCCCCATGGGACACCACTTCTGACAGGCAGTAGGTCTGATATGCTGCCAGCAACTATGACCGTGTGGGTTGTGTCACATAGACAGTTTACAACACATTCTGTGATGTGCGTGTTCACATCCCAGCCAATGGGTTTATCAGCGATACCTGAGGGGTAATGTGATGAAGGGCTTTGCCAGGTCGAGGTAGGCTGTATGGACTGCAACACCCCATCAGTGGCCTCGGCGACTGTCCTGAAAATGTCAACCATGCTTTAAAGGCATGAACCGCCCTGAACAAGACAAACCGTGTGTGAGGCAAAGTAAGTATGTCCCCTATGCAGTCATGTACGAGCCACAGTATGATCCCTCCCCATGTCTTTGCAGATAGGTCTCCTCAGGGTAATGGGACAGGAATAACCAGCCTCAGTGGAGGTATTGGCCTTCTGGCGTGGGACTACAGTTGCCATGTGACACAACCTGGGTACCCTACCTGAGGTGAGGCTACAAAGAAATAGCTGTCCTAACTGTGGGTCCAATTCATAACCGAGATAGTGGAGTACACAGCGGGGTCACCAGCTGGTCTCATCGATGCTATGTCCACTACCCTGGAGAGAGCATGTCCCACCTGTGTGTCACAGAACATTTGGTGACCACAAACCTGTGGTACACACATCACCTCATGTGTGGGGGAGGGTGTGGAGATGTCCTCACTGGACTTGTCAGCCTGTATGTTGGCAATGTGTGTATGTTGAGTAAACCCCACCTCTATGTGAACCCAGTCAGAGCATATGTGGGACTGAGCTCCCAGGTGTCCAGCATAGCAACTGAAGGTGGTATGATTGTTAGCCAGGTCCATGTAGGTATATCTGTGGAATGTGCCCTGGACTATTTCATGACAGTGTGTAAGTCTACACATATGATGACCAAGGGTGTCACACCTCACAAGGTGTCTGCTCCACCTTGTAGTAGCCACCTCCTCGTGTTGTACATTTTGTGTATGGCTGGGGTACACCACACTGGATGCTTGGCATTGGTACAGTGAACCACAGTTGGGTAAGTGAATGACTGGCTCATGCAGTCCTGTAGGTACTGGTAGATGGCAAATGTGATTGATGCAGTGGCTGCCGTACCATCGACCACTGGCTCAGGGTCCTTAAAGGAGACCACAGTACTGCGCGGTATTGTGTAGTCTGCCTGTGAGCAAGCAATGTGTATGGTAACTGGCAACACTCACAGCAGCGGATGCCAAAAGCAGAAGCCAATGTCCAAATAACATAGATCAACTTCTGCATGACAATATGTGTTATCATACATGTATTGACATGTGTCTGCCAATTACAATTGGAAATGGCGGTAAGACTGGCCTAAAGTTCCCATGATGTACACAGTCTGGGGGTGTTGTTCCGATAATAAAGTGGCAATACCTCCCAATCGTGACCTCTGGGTATGGTATGAAAGTGGTTGTTAACCTGCAACATTGGATGTATAGCATTGGTTTCTGGTGTCGGAAGACATGGTTCCTGTAGCACAACACAGTATGGGTAGTCAAGCACACATACGATTGCTGAACACACAGCATCAGTGAAACCCACTGCTCACAAGGACACAGTCCGACAAGCTCTACACTTTACATATGCACAGTGGTGTCCATTGTAGGACCCAAAATTGTGGAAAGAATCGAATAATTTCTTATTTCAATGCGTACCTGAAATCATTGTCGTCACAGGTACACATATGCACCATAGCGTGTTTAATGTTGCTGATAGCTGTCCATGTAATGCAGCACAGATGCACAGAAATACCCAGGGTACGGGTCCATAGAACTGCGTCCACATCACAGTTCCGCACACATGACGGATGTGTAATGGGTACTGTCAATTGTTGCAGTCAAGGGATTCTGGGTATGTAGACTCTGTGCTCGGTGTTGTTTCGCAGGCAATCCTTTCTCCGCCCGTGGGAGGATGTGTCGTATCACCTGCCTTACTCTCCGCTAATAATGCAAACCATACTCCGGAGAATGCTAAATGTAGGTGTGGAATGTGTACAGCCCTATACTAGTGTCCAGTAGGCAATTGTCATGGATGGACACCCGTATGGCCAGGATGGCACCCACAACTGCAAACCGGGTAAATGACATAGCAGCGGGAAGGCATAACACAGGAAATACACATAGGGACTACAGTTGACATTCCACATACAAAGCAGGACCGTCGTGCCAACACCGGCGTACACAGCACTCAATCTGCCAGCAACAGACTGAGGAGCACCGCTACCGTACAGCGGAACAGATGTGCGACCTGTGGAACACATACTAATGGCACACACACAGCGTCAAGTAGGATATGTAAACTATGGCATTCCCACCTATGAAGACAACATGGTTAAATGAATGCATAGGTAAGCAACATGTTCGGTGGTGTTATATTGGAAATATAGTGGCGGATATGTCCCATTGGGATGTCTGAGGTTTATATGAAGCAGTTGCTAACCAGCATCTTTGGATGTATGTAATTTGTTCACAGTACTAAATCAGCTGGTTATGTAGCACCATGTGGAATGGGTAGTCAAACAGACATCCGCGATTGGGAACATACACCAGCAGTGAAAAGCACTGGGCAGGTGGACACAGTCCAGCAACATCTAACTTGACATATGCACATCGGTGTCCATTGTAGGACCCAAAACTTCTGTTCAGAGAATGCCTGCTAGCTTCCTGCATTACTCATGTGATCTCATTGTCGTCACCACGTCACAGGTACACATATGCGCATAGCGTGTTCAATGTTGATGATAGCTGTCCATGAACTGCAGCACACATGCACAGAAATACCCAGGGTATCGGGTCCATTCAGCTGCGTCCACATCACAGTCCAGCACACATGAAGGATGTGTAATGGGTACTGTGCACTGTTGCAGTCAAGGGAGTCTGGGTATGTAGAATCTGGCCTCGGTGTTGTTTAGCAGGCAATCCTTTGTCCGCCCGTGGGAGGGGCGTGTCGTAACACAGCGTCACTCTCCGCTATTAATGCACACCATACTCCGGGGAATGCAAAATGCAGGTGTGAAATGTGTACAGCCCTATACCAGTGTATAGTAGGCAATTCACATGGATGGACAAGCGTATGACTAAGATGGCACCCATAACTGCAAACCGGTGGAATTACACTGCCGTAGTAAGGCATTACACAAGTCATACACATAGGGACTACAGTTGACATTCCCCATACAACAAACACAGACAACCGGCTGATGAAGTCTAAAGCAAAGACGAGGTACTGTAGGGACCGTCAGTGACCAACCAGAGCACACCAAGAATTAAAGGCAGTCACCATAGTCTATTGGAGCCCGCCGTCTGCTTCATAAGCAGACTTATTCAGACTACATACAATGCAGTCCAACCTACTACATTTACAAGCATTAATTGGTCAGTACATTACATGTGCTAGGTACTAATTACATGCCTTAAAGGCAGACAAGCGAACAAACCTCACTTGGGTTGCAGATCCCACACAGTGAGGACAGCAGACATTGCTTGAAAGGTACAGTCTTCATCGGAAAATATAAATATATGTACATATATGAAACATGAACCAACATAAAATGTTTTCCAAATGTCTGACTGTGTAAGATACATATATATGTCCTACGGATTGTGCCAATATATTAACAGAACTGCAGACACCTAGTAATATAAATGAACCATAATATATACACATAAACCGTATGATTATGACTACTGTAAAATAGACCAGCGAAATGTAAACATTCACAATGTGCTAATGTAAATATTCAGTTAGAAGGTTACTTAAATAAATCAACTCAGTCATCCATGTGTAAATACTAACACAAGGCCAGCGAGGTGCTTGCCCTCACATGTACTGGGATGTTGTTCCACAGCATAGTGAGTGTCTGGGTGATGAATCCGTCCCAACAACACGTTCGATTAATGACAGTGTCAAGGTGTCGTCAGCTGCCCTTGTGGTTCTGAGGATCTAACTTATTTCGTGAAGCATAGTCATCAGATCTGGGTTCGACTTAGCCGTGTATGCCAGGCACGGGTCACCTCTGGGCAAGTGGTATGCAACTGTATACAGCTGGAATTCTTTCAGTCGGTCAGTATAGCACATATACCTGAGACCCTGCATCTGTTTGTCGAAGAACTGTTGGTGCCTTTCCAGCTGCTGCAGGTGTTGGGTCAGATACATTCTGAACGGGGCATTGTACCCAATCATAGGTCTATTGAGCGATGAGTACAAGGGGACAATGACCTCCCTTGATCTAGATGTGAATCCCTTCATGATGATGTGGGCAATGTGGAAGGTCTACCTAACTATGTTAGCAACATGTGTGTCTACGAGCGGTGAACAACAACACATGTCCCCAAATCACTGGTAACCCCTCTGTGCTCAGTGGATTGCCACCTATATGGTAGCTCGGGGTAACCTTGTTCTTCCCGAAGGGTATGCCTATGCATTTCCTGGCATTTAGCTGTAGGACATGTCTCTGGTACCACTTATCCACATCTGTGAGGCACTCCTGAAGGATATCTGTGTCAGATGTGTGTCTGACTTTGGCACCGGGTTTGCAGTCATCTGCAAACATTGTCACCATAACCCCCTGTGTATGCGTGTACATTAGAATCGTAGATGCTGGAAATAGTGGACCCAGGACTGAGCCCCATGGGACACCACCTGTGACTGGCTGTGAGTATGACATGGCACCAGCAACTATGGCCATGTGTGTTCTGTGACTTAGCCCGTTTGCAACCCATATGGCGATGTATGGATTTACATTCAAGATGGCGGGTTTATCAATTATACCCGAGGGGTATTGTGTCGAAGGCCTCTGCGGGTTGAGGTAGGCTGTATGGACTGCTTTACCCTCAGCAATGGCCTTGGTGACTGATTCTACAAAGTGAAACACGTGTAAAGGGCATGATCTGACTCTGACCAAGCTAAACTGGGTTGTATCCAAAGTATCACGGGTCCCCTATGTCTTTATCTATGTGTCCCATTATGATCCATCTCCATGGCTTTGCAGATAAGGCTTGTCAAACTAATGGTATGGTAATAACCAGGGTCAGTGGAGGCACCATCTATGTGGAGTGTGACTACAGTAAGCCCTGTGCTACTACTCAGGTGCGTATCCTGAGGTGAGGCTAAGATTAAACAGCTGTCCTAAGTGTGAGTTAGAGTTCCTGGAGTACACAGCTGGGACACCATGTGGAGCCATGGATGCTGTGTTGACTGCCTTGGGGCTGGATGTGGGTAATGCTGGACATACCCACGGCAGGCGTGTACGTTCGAGTCCGATGCCCAAGGGACCACACACATAGCGGCCTTAGGCATAGGCCAAGTAGGTAGCCGTCTAGGGTGTTGCTCTACTCGGGGCACCTTTCCAGACTCTATTTGGTGTAGGTAGACCAGGAGGGTAGCGGGTGATGTATCGGTGGCAACTTCTGCCTAGGTCACCACTTACCTAAGGCCACTCTTCCCGTGGGTAATACAGCAGTACCCACACCCAGGCGGGTCATTGCTAGGCTCATTGCTAGTATGGCACATCATCTATGTAAGGGAACCATATATCCCCAGACATAATGGCACAGCATAATGCCTGTTAAGCGGCCAAAGGCAGACATCGTCACCAGCGGTGCGGGCGTACTGCAGCGTGATGTCCGTTAACAATGCCGACATTGTCTCGCTTTGTGAAACAAACTCCACAGAGACATTCAATAATAGACAGCGACGGACAACCCGATGTCCTCGTGTCTGAGCTGTTCAACCTGTTACGCCATGTTAAATGTGTGTAGCACAGCGGAACCGGTCCAAACAAAACAGCGGACATGTCTGTGGCTCAGTGAAAGTCGTCACGCAATGTTAAACCCTTGTAATATTGCGACACAGGCCATACATACGGAGGGTTAGTAATGGAAATTGGTTATTTCGAGCAGACCGTGTGCAATTAGTATAACGACATCTACAGCGGGTACACCGGCGCTGCAGATTCTGAATAATTGGGGGCGTGACATGGTACCATGGACCACGGACAAAGCGTGCCCATGTGACTCATCTAACATTACGTACAGGGTCAGGGCAGTCCGTACAGTGGCGGCCAAGACCAAACCAAAGCACCACAGCAACACCCTGACAATCGAAGGCCTGTATGCGTATGGGATATAAGCAGCTGTCATCTGAACAGCCCTGCGGTGGCGACATATGCATCCTGGGCCATGGCGAGGGAATTAGGAATGTTCAACATGCAGTACCGCACCTTTCCCAGCAGGAGAATGGATGCCTGTGGCGTGCGTGTGTGCGGGGGATATGTAAATGTACATAGGTACCATGGGTATGCATATTAATGACAACGAACAGCTAACGTGCACTGGTCACAGTAACCGTCAAGCGTGAATGCAGTCACGTTTGAATTCTGACTATTTTTATTTATTTTAGTTTTATTTTATTTTATTTTACATTTGTTGACCGGGCTAGTCTAGCTGGATATATGTCCATTTGCATTAGAGGCCGGGGAGAAAAACTCCACACATAACATAATAATGACAGACAGACATATTATTAATAAAGACATACAATAAAAATAGAAATATAAATCAATTTTGTTAATAAAATCAACATACATTAAGGAACTCAAACAGTTTAATATCATACATAATGTTTGGTCAATTTCAAAGCATTTTATCTAGTACATAAAGGTTATGCAATAAGGCATTTGCCATATGGATAACAGTTGAAGCTCAGAAGGATACAGTAGTAAAGGGAATGTAAGATGAATAAAAGGGAAGAGGCAGGGGTTAGGAAAGAGAGGAAAAGAGGAAGACTATAGAACATATAGATGTGCGTGTGCGTAAAGCGTCCATGCTGCAAAGACTGTTACATATATAAAGCTGTAAGTGCTTTCTGCACCGTCCGTCAACGGATCAGACATATGTTACGGAATAGTCACAAGTAGCATAAAACACGTAACCACACAGACACTGTAAACATATATAAGCGGACTACGGATATGCGTAATGGCGTCGCGTAACCCACAATCGGACATGCGGTGTGCGTGTGTGATCCAGTGGAACCAGGGAAGGTTCACGGATGTCTCCTCCACACGTTTACATTCATAATTGTCAAATATATGCTTAAATAGTACTTATTGATTCCATGCTTTGTTATCGTAATGCTACTATTATACACATTGATATACAATAACCTGATCAACACACTACATTCTAAGGTGCACTCTCAGCAATTATCAACTATGTGTCCGGATACTGATTGTATTTACCAATATTGTATATATATTGACACATTGTTGCCGTATTATTGTTTCCATGAAGTAAGGCATGCAACACTGATATGTATATGTCACGTTATAATCAAGACTTGGAGCACTGTCCACCTAACTATGAGCAGGTTTATTGATTATTTAAGCTTTAAACCGACTCTGAAGGAAGTGTATAAGGGCGGCTAAGTCATGCATTCCGTACTTCGACGATGACCCATGTTAGTAGGTGAGAGAGCTCAGTATCCTTTCACTGTGGAGTCTATCGTATTTGACAGTGTCTGTATTTGCCGATATATGTTCCATGATGTCGTTTATGAAGATGGGCAGGGCCTTAAGGTTTGCTGTATTTCCGCATACTGGCGCGTGGATATAGATAGGCCATGTAATACAAATGATGGGTTGTCAAGCAGACATCCACGATTGGGGAACATACAGCGGCAGTCAATACCACTGGCCAGATGGGGACAGTCAAACACGTTCTACACTTTACAAATGCACATCGGTGTCCATTGTAGGACTCCAAAAATTACGACGTCTGCTCCTTTATCCACGAGATCAGCCAATCAGAATACTAACCGTGACTACGGCACAGCTGAACATATGCACCACCAGCGTGTTTAAGGTTGATGATACCTGCCCATGACATGCAGGACATATGAACAGAGGTCCCCAGACTGCGTGTCCATACATGTGCGTCCATATCCCAGTTCCACACATGAAGCATGTGTCATGCGTGCCGTGGGGGTTGCAGCCATGGTATCCTGGGTATGCAAAATGGGGCTCGGTGTTGTTTGGCAGATAATCCGTTGTCCGCCCGTGGGAGGGCTGCGGGTACAGGGCGATGCCTTAGTCCCCAGTAAGGATGCAAAGCATCCATAGGGTAATACTAAAGGCATGTGTGAAATGTGCTCAGCCCTACATCAGTGTCAGTAGGCATTTCCCAAGGATGGACAAGCGTCACGGACAAGATGGCACCCATAATAGCAAACCTGGTGGAATCACACAGCCGTAGTAGGGCATGACACAAGACATTAAGATGGAAACAACAGTAGATACACCCGTAGACATCCATCCTGCCGTGCGAATCCCAGCGTACACAGCAGCGAAGGTGCTATCAAGTATGTGGGGATCACCGCTTCCACTCTGCGGAACATACCTGCGACCTGTGGAACACATATTAATGGCACACCAACAACGTCAACTAGGAAGGTCATACTATCGCTAAAATATGGCGTTCACACACATAAGCGACATACTGTCATTAATAAATAGGTTCTACATGTACCGGCTGTGTTATACTGACAATACAGTGGCGGATAGTTCACAATGGTACCTGTGAGGATTATCTAAAGCAGTTGCCAACCTGCAGGACTACAGTAACACCCTATGGGTAAATTGTGGAAGGACACGGGTTCGTAGCACTACATAATATGGGTAGGCGGACAGACATCCGGGAATGGGGAACATCTGGCGGCAGTCAAACCCACTGGCGAATGGACACAGTCCAACATGTTCTAAACTTTACATATGCACATCGGTGTCCATTGCAGGACCCAAAATTACTCCTTAGGTAAGTGTAGGCAACATAGTGTGAACGGAAGAGGTGACAGCCGTGACTACGGCACAGGTAGATATATGCACCACAAAGCGTCTTCAAGGGTGATGACAGCCGTCCATGAAATGCAGGACATATGAATAGGACTCCCCAGGCTGCTGCGTCCATACCGCGTCGTTCACATCCCATTTCCGCACACATGAAGGGTGTGCAAGGGGTACTGTCGAGGGTTCCAGACATGGGATCGTGGGTATGCAAATATGGGTGTCGGTGTGGATTGGCAGATGATTACGTCGTCCGCCCGTGTGCGGGGCGTGGCCATAACATATCGTTACTCCGCAATACTAATACCGATCATCCACGGAAATGGAGAATGCAGCTGTGAAATGTTGACAGCCCGATACTAGTGTCCAGTAGGCAGTTCCCATGGATGGACAAGCGTCACGGCCAAGATGGCACCCATAGCTGCAAACCTGGGGAATCCACAGCTGTTGCAAAGGCATAACCAGGGAATACAGATCACGGTCTACAGTACACACTCCCCATTCAAAGCAAGACCGCTGGGCAGATACCGGCGTACACAACACTCAATGTGCCAGCACATCTATGGGGATCCTGCGCTTCCATACAGTGGAACAGATGGGTCACCTGTGTAAAGATACCAATGGCACAATCTCCACGTCTGCTGGGAATGACATAGGATGGTCAAACTATGGCGTTGACACAAAAGAAAGACATCCTTCGGTGAATTAATAGGATTGATGTCAATACACCATGGCAAACACCCAATGAACAGGGAAGACTTGCTGGCACCCTATGGCCACAAACCATGTCACACATAGGTAGATGGAACAGTCAACATAAACATTTCGTCCACGACAGGTGCATATGGTATCCAAAGGTACTTCATAGACATGTATCGCTATCACCCGTTGGCCCGTGAGACTTACACATAACATGGAAGTATCCAGGCTTTAAATATCCACCCTTACACTTCCATTTGTCACTTTCTATGCGAGCAATGGAGATGTAGCCACAGCATAGAAAGCAGAGACGTACTGCTAGCGAAACACACACATGTCAACATCACAGAAAGCATACTATGAACACACTTATTACATGATATTGTACTATGAAACACAAACAAACCAGCAACCTGCAGCAAGAATAGTCCCCGTGGTTCGACACAACACAAGTCTTAGTAACATTTAAACAGTTCATTAAAACATGCAGCGTTTCCGTTGTTTCCTAGCGTGTGCAGGAAAAATGCTATGTCTAAGAATGTTAACAATCAACAATGTGAGTCTTAACATGATTTTGAATATCACATTGTTGATTGTGAACACTGTAACAATTTGCTCATTCAGTTGTATTTTTGAAAGCAACGGAAACACACACACACGGAAGGGGCGGAGATGAACCTCGCCTATTTACATGAACTCAGTACAGTATGAAGCATTTACACAGCGCTACCGAGTTAACTGGCGTGGCGCTGTCAGAGGCATACATGTAGGCTGCTGGCGCCACCCATAAGACAATATTTGGAAATAGCCAAGGCATGTGTTGCGGGCGTCTAAAAGCATAATCAGTCGCAGAGGCAGCTGGAAACACACACACACAGAGACACACACACACGGAAGGGCGGGGGCGAACCTCGACTATCTACATGAACACACTACTGTATGAAGCATTTACAGAGCAGCTACCGAGTTTACTAAACAGGCGCTGTCACAGGCATACTTGTAGGCTGCTGGCGTCACCCATAAGACAATAGTTGGCAATAGCCAAGGCATGTGTTGCGGGCGTCTAAAAGCATAATCAGTCGCAGAGGCAGCTGGAAACACACACACACAGAGACACACACACACGGAAGGGCGGGGGCGAACCTCGACTATCTACATGAACACACTACTGTATGAAGCATTTACAGAGCAGCTACCGAGTTTACTAAACAGAAGCTGTCACAGGCATACTTGTAGGCTGCTGGCGTCACCCGCAAGACAATAGTTGGCAATAGCCAAGGCATGTGTTGCGGGCGTCTAAAATCATCATCAGCCGCAGAGGCAGCTGGAAACACACACACACAGAGACACACACACACGGAAGGGCGGGGGCGAACCTCGACTATCTACATGAACACACTACTGTATGAAGCATTTACAGAGCAGCTACCGAGTTTACTAAACAGGCGCTGTCACAGGCATACTTGTAGGCTGCTGGCGTCACCGCCAAGACAATAGTTGGCAATAGCCAAGGCATGTGTTGCGGGCGTCTAAAATCATAATCAGTCGCAGAGGCAGCTGGAAACACACACACACAGAGACACACACACACGGAAGGGGCGGGGGCGAACCTCGACTATCTACATGAACACACTACTGTATGAAGCATTTACAGAGCAGCTACCGAGTTTACTAAACAGGCGCTGTCACAGGCATACTTGTAGGCTGCTGGCGTCACCCATAAGACAATAGTTGGCAATAGCCAAGGCATGTGTTGCGGGCGTCTAAAATCATAATCAGTCGCAGAGGCAGCTGGAAACACACACACACAGAGACACACACACACGGAAGGGGCGGGGGCGAACCTCGACTATCTACATGAACACACTACTGTATGAAGCATTTACAGAGCAGCTACCGAGTTTACTAAACAGAAGCTGTCACAGGCATACTTGTAGGCTGCTGGCGTCACCATAAGACAATAGTTGGAAATAGCCAAGGCATGTGTTGCGGGCGTCTAAAAGCATAATCAGTCGCAGAGGCAGCTGGAAACACACAGACACAGAGACACACACACACACACACACACACACGGAAGGGCGGGGGCGAACCTCGCCTATCTACATGAACACACTACAGTATGAAGCATTTACAGAGCAGCTACCGAGTTTACTGAGCAGGCGCTGTCAGGAGGCATACCCCTCGTGAGTGGTATGATTTGCAGAGGCAATGCGCCCGATCGGGAGTTCGGACAGAGTCGCAGTCCGCGGTCTGTTACCATCCCAAGGTCGCGTACACTAACTGCGTTAGTGCTGCAGTCGGGAATAACAAGTAACTACTGATCAGTACATCACTGCATACTGGGCATGCTCAGACACTTAGACTCGGCACAGGGCAGACATGCATACACATGTTGCGACAGCATGGGTGGCGGAATGTGGACCGTCGTGTGTCCAGCCACACAACAGGAACCTGGCCATGCCACAGGCGTGGCCGTTGCGTGGGGATACAGGCATGCACCGGGGTATAACTGCAGGCGGTAGCGGTGTGCACTGTGCTGTGTGTCTATCCACACAGCTGCCTACTGGGCATGCTCAGACACTTAGAGTCGGCACAGATCAGACATGCATACACATGGTGCGGCGGCATGGGTGGCGGAATGCGGGCCGTCCTGTGTGTCCGGCCACACAACAGCAACCCGGCCACGCCACAGGCGTGGCGTTGCTGCGAGGAATATCTAGGTGCAATTAACCATGTGTAGGACTGGCCTACAGTTTGTTGCATGCTACAGACAACCCTCCCAAACACAGGATACCTTCACAGATGTCCTGAGGACACTGGTGAGTGGGCATGCTCTCACAACAGCACCGTATTGGGTGACATGAACCACCCATACATAGCCTGGGAACATTACCCATGGCACAACACAGTTCGCCAGCAGTCCCAGGTGTTCACACACCTGGCCACTGTTAAACAGCCATGCACCATACATACTAGGGGGGGATGTCTGACAGTTCTGCCCATCACACATGGTGAGGATATGCCCCACACAGGATGTACAGCCCTCAATGGTGATGCAAGACCGTATAGTGGATCCACTGGTCATCCACTCACTGTAACCAACACCAGCATGGGGGACCTCAGTGATGACCTCTCCACAGAAAACCACACACATCATACGACCGGTGTGGTACCCTACAAGTCCTCCATGCCAGTGTTGAACAGAGGCCAGACCTGCAAACGCCTAACGAATGCCTTCCTCGACCACCCACATGCATGTCTGCAACAGGCAAACATGATGACATCAGGCCCTTGTCCACCACAGGTAGGCACATGGTGTGGTGGACTGCAGCCACTGACTACCTGTACATCAACAGTTGGAGCTACTACATGGCAGAGCAATGACAGTACCAGGAAACCATCACCCATTCATACCGGCGTTACCATACGGCCACATACCATCATCCAGGTCCGCTTGTGGGAGTGGTACTGCAGAGGGCACATGAGACAACCACAGGGCCTTCCCTAACTGTGGTAAGGACATGGTTGGGGGCACACAGACTTGCCTGGAAATGGTCCAGAATGGTACAACAGTCACTGCACCCACAGACATTGTCTGCAAACCACAGGACATGTTCCATGCATACATCCCCAACAGGGAACATATCCATCCCGCCAGAGTGTATCCTCCCAAACACGTCATATGGCCTGGAGTGATCCCATATCTCTATGGCGGTTGACACGTCAGCAATGGGCACCGATGGTGTCCCTGGCTGTGTGCTATCCATCCTCATTGAGGCCCTCGGCCCACACATGCGTCCACTGTGTCATGTTAGCCTTACTATGGGCTATGTCCCCAATGGATGCCATATGGCATCTGTGGTCCCACTATGCCAGGGTAGTGCTCCTATGGACTGTCAACAGCCACACCCTATTCGCTTGACAAGTGTTGTCTGCAAAGCTGTGTGGAGGTCCATACAGGTGGCCATGGTTACAGATAGCGGTGTACAGCCAATGCGGAACATACCCACAACTACATAGTCAAGGGCAGATCCTGCCTCCCGAACCTGCTCGTCCAGTCTGGAGTGGTCACCAAGGCCATTGATGGGGATACGTGGGTTTGCACACAGTACCATGACCTGGTGGGAGCGTTCAGAGCACACTACACATGGGACCCATAGGAGGCTCGCCAGCATACATGTGGGGACATATGTCACCCGATGCTTCTCAGACAGGTTGGAGGTCACACCACACAGGGTTGGTGCTCAAGGTGCCTTGTCACACTCATATCTGGACCCAGTGGAGGCCCACAGGGCTCACTCCTGTGCCCCCTGCCATATGGCATCCGACCTTCTAATGTGCATGCAATCATAGGGGGATTGTAGCAGACAAGGTATGCAGATGACTACGCACCGGCCAACATACCCAACACCCCATGTTACACGGACATCCACCTAGGGCGTCATAGACAAGGATGACTGGTGCCAGAGCCATGGCCTGCTACTAAATGCCAGAGAAGGTGCAGCCCTACCCAGTGTGAAGGACATGTTTGTCCCAATGTCACATGTAGGTGATGCGCCATTAAAGATGGTGGGCGTGTTCAGGAAATGGCTACCACACCTGTCGGCAACCTCTGTCAACACACACAATGGCAATGTGGGTGTGAAGACATTCCATTGTGGCCTCCTGGTCTGGATGGAATGTCAACCACATCAGGGGTGTTCATTGTACCCCTGTACACATCACACACCAGAGCAATGACTGCATACAATGGCACATGTGGCCTGTAGCTAACCTGGCGCCTGCAGCACTTTCGGAAGGACATAAGCGTTCCACAAGGCGGGGATGGCGGTGCTAGGACATGTGTCACAAGCTGCGGCCAAGGGGACACCGGCTGTGGATCTTCACAGCACAGCTGCTCCGTGGTGATCTGTGCCTGACATACCGCGGCCATGTCTGACCTGGGTGACATGGGCACATTCCACCTCCCAGGCTCCATGCAAACACGGGCACAGAAGCGACTGTCAGACACCTCAACACAAAGATGAGTGGGGCGTGCTGGGGAACAGGGTTAACGGCCAGACACCCCTACAACACGGGGAGGAGTGCCAGGCCATGTGAAGGAAAGGCCCTGACTGCCTTTGTCCAGGACTGCTAATGACATGTGGATGTGTGATGATAGTTATCGCCAGCCAACCTCTGTGTGTCACTGCTAGACCAGGGACTGGGGACTGATGGATATGGCATCCCCATCCTGAGGGGTGTTAGGCGCCACACACAGTCATGCTAGGTCCACACATGTCGTAGGGCACATATCCTGTTACGTTCGTAATGTGCCTATGTACCTATGTAGGGGTCCATGCGGATCACGGGTAACTGTGCTATGCTGATGTTGCCAGACATGCCTGTGGGTACCCCACGACTACGTGGGGAACTAATTACAGTGCTCCCAGTAGGCGCGTGCAAGTACACCATCAGTATCATGCGGGTTAACTGCACCGACATGGTGCTACACATGTAACCACCACACATACTGTGTACACATATCAATGAATGCTGCACCTGTCCTGCATGGTATGTCTGCTGCATGATGTCCGTGCACAACCCACATCACATACATACCTGTCACCAGCCATACACACACACCACAACATACACATCACGTAGTATGCGGACACAGGTATCACATACACCTCTCACTATCGTGTCCACCCTGTGCATCAGAATATGTTAGCTTAACCGTGCAGTGATGGTGTAGCTCACAGTTATCGCGGCAGAGACTTCATCATATGCACAGGGTGATATGTGTGCCACAGGCATGGGCTGTACCAATGGATGACATCATGTGTGTGTGTAAGGGCCAGTGCATTGAGTGGGCATGACTATGTAGATTGCATGTGGGTGTGGTGGAGCCCTACAGTTGTGTCTGCTGTGTGTGGGTGTGTGTGTACACAGTTCAGTCATCTGTGATGCCTACACGGGTATGCTTGGCAGCCCCTGACTGTACAGTGCAGGTGTTACGGCTCACTGTGTCTGCGGCGGCGACCTGACCAGCGCCTGCCTGGGGTCGCGCAGACGCGACCCGGGTGGAGTGCGGACTGTCCACTCTCCGATGTCACATGTCCGCTGGAAGCGTGCCTGACGGGGCCGTCCAGGGCCACGTCCACGTGGCCTGCTCTGTCCTGGTGTGGATGGTGTAGTAGCAGCTGCACTGCTGCTGCTACCAGCACTGTCTGGGTGGGCATGGGAGGTGGCGCGCACGCTGACCTGCAGCAGGTGGTGTTGCTGGCACTGCCCACGTGCCCTATGCCTCACCCTAACTGGTGTTCCTGCACGGACTGCGCGCGCTCAAGGATGGCCATGCCTCGGTCGAGGATACCAGCCATGTCACCCAATCTCCTATCCAGAACATCGGCAAGATGCTGTTGTGCATTGCCAATGCCTGGATGTTGTCATTCAGAGTGCGGATTGCGGACCTCTGCAGCCTCTGCCCTTCCTGGTTCTGCCGTTAAACGCGTGCCTGCGCCGCCATTACAGTCTGGAACATCGTCTGGTTATACCAGCTGCTGCACCTATGCGGCAGGTGTATGTCTAGCGGTGCTCCCCTACGAGCAGCACCTGCCACATGCCTGCGTGGCACTGCACCAGTCCTTACACTGGCAACATCGTGTGTACCCACACCTTCTGCAGCCACCACACATTCCTGCTCGGGGACAACAGGCGGCTGACTGACCGTCATCTATGGTCAGCGGTGTTGGGGTATGTCTCGGCATCTGAACCGTGTCTGTGGATGAAAGGGACGTATGTGTGATGTTCTCCACTGGCACAGTGTCTGCCTGTGACGACCCTGCCTGTGCCTCATGCACATGGTCATCACCACTAGTATCTGTGGGGACACTAGCATCAGATTGACCGCGGGAGGGAACTCACCTACAGCACCTGTCAATACAAAGACATACCATCGGTTATAATACAGACACACACACACCCACACACACACACACACACACACACACACACACACACACACACACACACACACACAGACAGCATGCATGTGATAATGCAGGTGGCATGCAGCATTCACACAACACAGACCAGTGAATGCAGACCAGACATTCATAGTGGCAGTATGTACACTGCCCTGGTGGGGACAGTACAACAGGCAGGTGTCATTTAGTAGGCATGCAGTACACACATTCATGGTAGTTTGCATGCATCAGCGTGATACACCGTGTGGCAGCGGGCGAGTTGAGAGTACACATGGCTGCCGACGGTATGTAATGTACACGCAAACGTAATGCGGTATCTTGTGGACATGTGGCGATGGTGACCCACCGCATGCACCACATCACAATGGCTGTCGCGGTGCAGTGTTATGTGTACAGTCTACAGATACAATGTATGGGTAACAGTGATGTCTGTGCAGGTGCGTTTGCTGTGAGCTGTGTGCATAGCTGTACAGTGTGAAGTGCGGGCTCTGTGCCACTGCACAGTAGCAGGACACAGCTATGTGTCTGTGCGATCGCGTGACCTGGATGCATTACATTGCCATGTCTGTAAGTCAGTTCAGATGCTCAGCAGCACGTATATGGTGGACATTGGAGGCACCTGTAGTAGCTGTGTTGAGGCGTTCCATGTCACTGGTGTACTACATTGGATGTCCAGGGGTCCACTACAGTGATGAACCCACTATGTGTGTAGAGGGTGCAGGGGTGAGTACCCACTGTGGATGTGCTGTGTGGCAACATGCCTGTAGGTATCAACCATGGCCTTGTCTGTCTGAGTCATTGACTATTGTGTGTGGTAGACATCGTGCACACGGCCCTGTGGTGGCCCATGTGACATACAACCATACTAGTGTGAGGTGTCACATTCTCTGCGGATATGCTGACAGTGTGGATGTCTGCTATGTTGTGCATAGGTCATGTCATGGTGTGACAATGCTGCAGCCAGACATCCACGTGCATGGGACATGGCATGTGCCATGTCTGGCGTGTGCACCGATGCAGGGGCATGGGTCACATTGGTAACACCTGTGCTCTGGCCAGATCACAGCTCACTATGTGGTACTGTGTGCATACTGCACTGGCATACCAATGCATACTACACATGCAGCCATTGTGTAACACCTACACCATTGTATGCATAGCTGACTGCACGTAACACACCAATAGGTTGTGTGGTGTCATAGCACTCTAGCGGGTGTATCTACTGTACATGGGTGTTGTGTGTCGGGTGGTGCGAGCTGTATACCGTGACTGGGGCACACACAGGTGAGCATGTCATGCCTAGACACATGGGGAATATCAATACAGCAGAACATGCCTTTGACTAGCAACAGACTTACCTGCAACAGACCCTTGTCCTTGCGACACGCCAGACGTACCTGTAAAGGCATTGCACAAAGGTATACACATTAGCCATTACTATCTCCACAGTCAGCACTGTGCATCTCACATCATGCATGTGTGTGGTAGCATGTGCTATGCACATGTCTGCTAACACAACATAGCATACTATGGTTTGCATCTTGTGTGGCCATATACCTGGCATGTATTGCTATATCATGTGTTGTACTATGACACCCACGTCGCCTATCATACAAACATGCAACACTGACTTACCATGCGGCTCCAGGCTCATATCTCGGGAGACACCCACCTCCACAATGGGCCTTAAGTGTTTCTGCGTGTTCTTCCGTGGGTGTCCCCAGACTGGCCAGGAGCTCCTCCGTGGCTGTGAGTGGGGGCTGGGTTGGTGGCCCACCACCTGTCCCACGTTGTTGCCTGGCGATTGCAGCGGCACGCTGTCTTGCATGCGGATCAGGTCTGTGCAGTGCCTGCGGTTGTTGATAGCTGCGGTTGTTTTGCGCACGCTGTTCACCCTCCTGCACATCTCCTCCCACATCTCCTGCCGTTCCTGTGCCTGCTGTGGCACATGGCTAAATAGAGGCGGCGTGGTTGCCATGGAGGTATGGAATGATCACCTCCTCCTCCTGTCGGCTGAATGGTGGAAGACGGGGGCGTGGCATTATCTGGAAGACATAATGATGGTGGCAGGTCACATTCACACTGCTGTGCTGGCATACTGTTGGAAATACATTGCTATGACATATGCGACATCTGCACAGTGATCTGTGAAGGGCATCGTGGCAGTGACACAGCCGATGTTCTGGCTTCACACCATTGAGCACTGGGTGTCACATCATATCTGTGTGCCACCCCATCACACTGTACACGCACCATGTAGATGTTAGCCTGCCATGGACATGTGTACCTGGCTGCACCTATGTCCATATCAGTTGGCATAGGTCCCCATGTGCCGTCTGTGGTACTGTTCACCTGGACGCTGTGTATATGTCAGTACACATCACGTGTGTGTCCATTGTGAGCGTCAGCAGCGGCACTGTAGACATACACATGGACACCTGCACATGCATGTGTTATGCCAGGTACTTCCACACAGCACTGTGCGGGTGCTGGACAACTTGCCACAGCTCACCTGTGTTGCATATGTGATAGACATGGAGCAATGTGTAACCATGACACATTAGCAGGAAAGGCCATGCATAGCATGTACAAACACACATTGTGCAGAGCATCACACAGCACCTGTAACATGACAGGGTGCATCGCCACATTACTGCTGTGTATGGTTGATAGTGAGAGTGCCTTTTGTCCATTGCACCATGTGGGACTGTGATAGCTCATGCAGCCTTGCTGGTCAGCTCTGCATGATATGGCAGGGTATGCCACATACATGGCACTGGGTGTGATCCACCTGGGGGTTGGCGGTATTGGTGGTAGGGTGGCTGTCCATTGCATATGTCATAGCTGTGTGAATATGGACATTCAACATGTTTATCACCATGGTGTGGGCACTGTCCTGGGCCGAGGTATGCTGTACACTGCTTGTTGAGGGTGTGTCTGTTGCATGCAGGTATCACACATCCATGCATACACTGTAGCCCTGGCAGGTGCTATGTGCTGGGATATTGATCGACACAGTGCTGTATGTGGACACACACCACTATCCCATGCACATGGATGGCTGCCTGAACTGATGTGGGTAACACATATGTGTACATCCAGTGCCCGCTGCCACCCACATGTCTGCTGCTGCACTACACATCGCCATCCCTCCCTCTGTGAATGTGGTGTTGGGCTCAGCAGAGGTATCCATGTATGGGGACAGGGATGTTCACATAGCAGGCCCACTGATGGTATCGTCGATCTGACCATACACATATGATGCACCCTCACACATACAACCCATTCATATTGTTGTTCTAGCGGTGACACAGCTATATTGCTATGCGGGCATTCACAGACATACATACACACAGGCATGCCGTCCATCTGTGTCATTGCCTGGACTATTGGTGTGGTTTGGCACCTAGCGTGTTTGACTGCAGGTGGCGCAGACCTACTGTGCACATGTGTACATGGTAGGCCTGTTCTCACGGTAGGCATCTGTGATGTGCTGTGCACATCTCATATCTGCACATTTGGTTGGTGTCCATTGGTCCACGGGCCAGTGGTGGGACATACAGGGATGTTGCTGAACATATATGCATGCGACCCTGTACAGCTGTGCCGCTAGCCTCTCAGATGCTCATGTGTCGTGGACGTGAACACCGTACACACACATGTGGTTGTGGGCTGCCGTCCGTACCCATCTCCACCTGTGGGTTGCTATCATCCCACACACTCCTTGTACTGTATGTTCAGGCTATGCACCTATGTGGGGCTTGTGTGCATGCAATACGATACTATGTGCCTTTGCACCCATCACAAACAATGTCACACAGGTACACCGGCAGCCATACACATCGCAGCTTGTTGTCAGCATGTCACATGTGGTACACACCTAACACATCTCCTGTGGGACATGGTAATTTGTATGGGCATGTCCAGTTGTCACATACCACAGCTACCCCTACATGTCGGCTATGCAGGACATGTGTGTGGACATCTACTGTGACATGTACACGAGCAATGCCCCCTACCTACATCACATGGTACTACCTGTGTGGTATGTGTGTCTGCATCCATGCTATGGCCATAGATGACAATTGTACATCAATATGTGCAACATACCTCATTGGGGGTTGTCATGTGCACATGTTCCATGTGTCAATGCATTGTTTGTGTCTGTTGGGCGGTCATTGTTGTGCATGGTTTACATGGCTGACATAGCGTACTGTGTCTGATTCCAGGTACTTCATTCGGCTACCAGCATTGTACCTGGCAATACATTCCAGCCATCATGTAGCCAGCTTAGATGACAGTGGGAGGTGTTCCGCCATGTGCACATATGTCACACAGTGCGAGGGTGACTGACACACATTGTCAGGACTGGGTTCTGACTGCTGTGGCTGTGTGTACCGGTGTTGACAACCATGACTGCACCAGATGGTGTCTTCTGGATGTGTGACATTCACAACAAACACCTACATTCACATAGCAGCGCATCGTCCACGACAATGGACATTCCTGCATGAACACTGTGTGCGGTATGTCTGTATGACCACTGCATATATCACTGGTGGCCACCAGCATGGCTGCCTACAACAGCAGTGTGTATCCTGTGCAAACATGGGTTACACCAGTCACAACACACCTGTGTCAGATGGCCCTGTAGTGGGTGACAGTGCAGTTCCATTCATCATGTAACAGTATACATCGTGCACCAGTATGTTGCAGACATGGGAGCGGCGGTGCTGGTTGACATATGCACACAGGCCACACCACCGGGCACACGGTGTCTGCCTTGCGACCTGCTATTGTGACCACCCTGTGATGACATTTTGCGGCCCACATGGACTTGGACATGTGATGGCTCAATGGTGAATTAACCCTCCAGGTGTGTGTCTAGCCAGGTGTCCAGTAGCCACTGGTCTGCATGCAGGGATAGTCTACATTGGCCTACTCTGTCACTGGGACTGTTGACTATGGTCATACTGTTGTTATGCAGGCATGTGCTGTTTGTCCAGTCTGATAGTCGTGTTCAAACACACTACCGTGGCACACATGGCGTGTGGACATCTGCCTAAGGTGTGCAGCCCACATGTACATCTTCACATGCTATGCTGCCTGTGCAGTGGTGTCACATGTCTGTCTCCGGCAGGGCTGTCACAGGTAGGCACAGCATGCAGTGATGTGTGACAATGCTTACACCCTCCACTGTGCTGTACACTAGCACTGCACACACAGTACAGCACACATGTCATTTATCTGCAGTGCCTGGGACCTGCCTCCATGCCCTACGGCACACCTGCCATTCCAGATTGTACACAGATCATACCTCCCAGGCACATACCTGGACTGCAACACCTGCGGGTGGGTGGTTCCCACACCACACCGTGATTTACACACATACTGTATATTCCCATGACACATTGCATCATAGGTAGTCCATGTTCAGATACCCATGTTAAGTGGCGCTCGCACATTGTGACCTTGCGACAGTGAATATACTGTACACCACAGGTTACATGCCGGTCAGGTTGGCATACTGTACATTGCACCTAGGACAGTTGCTACTGCTATGTATTGCCAGCAACACGCCCTTCCTAGTATGGACTCCCATGTACCCACACATGCTTGGCCATGCAGTGCGCATAGCTGGGTGACACAATACACGAAACATAACATACCTACACTACGCTCAGCATGCACCAAACCTCCATGTGTCTGTGTGCTGGGCCTACACACCTCCCCTCTGTTTGCTGAACATCCATGCTTACCATCCCTGCTAGCCACACCTAAACACACAACCATAGCAGCATGCATGGTACATACACACTACAGCCGGTATTACTGACATCCACTGACGGTGGTAGTTGATGGCATGGCACCCGTCACGATGGACAGTCTACGTGCCTATGCCAACACTGATCACAGTGCACTTCTGCTACATTTACACACTGGTAGGGACCATGCTATTCCACACTGAGACATGGTGGTACTGGCCTTTTCACAGGCGCCACAGTGGTATTCCTGTTCCATGCACACGTGCTGTATGGGCACATGTGCAGGCTGTTGCGCGGTAGTTATGTTCACCTGTGTCTTGTGTGTCACTTGACAGTCATGGTGTGTCCTGATGGTGCATGACATACTCCACAGCTAGCTACCTACACATGACTGCCAGACATTGCAGTGTGGGCCCTCACGCAGTGTGGTGGTATGTCTCTGCTGTTTGACTACATCCACATTCAATGCAGCATACCACGGTCATGCAGGCATTGGCGACACAGATGTTGCTGTCATCGTGCCTGCCAATGGGGTACCTACCAACAATACACACTCTCACTCACTACAGGGTTCCAATCCTTGGCTGGACATTGTATTAACCCTGTGGACACATACATAGTACTGCCATGCACATGTTATGTCCGGGAACACAGTCCCGATGTCACCTCAAACCGCCGTGGTTGTTGTATCCGCCAACCTGGCTGTTACATGTCTCTGCAGCAGCACCGTCAGTGACTGCTAGCCCATTCATGTCGTTGTGCACCCTGACCACCACACTACCACACCTATCACACTACACATGTATGGTAGTGCATTGGTCGTATGGGGCTGCATCTCTACACCCATGACTGGGCCATTCAGTATGGCACTGGGCCACATCTTGACATACATGCTTCACACACTCATTGACTACCTGCATGCCTTTCCTGGCACCCTTGTTGGGCTTCTGTGCCACAGCACACCACATCCCATGCTGGCCACCTGTCATATTATTGCATGGGTGGTTGGGGTGGTACAGAGGGTATCACATCAGACATGATCCGCTCTTTGCCCTTCAGCACCATTCCACTTTATGCTATTGCCAGTGTACACATCCAGCATCACATCGTACCCTGTGTATCGGGATGTTTCGCCATGTGCCTTCTGTACAGTTCACACAGTGGTGCAGGCATATCATGCTAACTACAACAAGTCAGGGGCGTGTGACATTGCACGGTCCTCAGACATGTGGCCCCTCATGCTCAGTATTTGCATACATACACTACCTGCTGTCACACAGTACTGTACATGCCTACATATACCACTTCTACATACCTGGCAGCATTCTAGCTCATCCTACTCATGTTGCTGACACCCATACAGGTGTCAGTGTGGCAGATATATCATGTAGATATCATTGCATCAGTTACATCACACATAGTGCATACACATCACCTTTGCATACTGACGGTCATGCGGTGTGTATCACATGGATACTGTCCCTATACAGGCATATCACGTTGTACATGGTTGATGTACACACACATAGCCCACATGGTGCTGTGGTTGCCATATTACACCATGGCGTGGGTACACATGTGCAGGACCACGCATTTCTGGACCGTATGTCTGGCTGATACCTTGGGTGCCCTTGTACCAGTGCCATACACACATGTACCGCAGGCCGTGTTACAATAACTGCGTGTGGTGTACCTTACACAATGGATACAACGTTACATGTCTCAGTATAGTCATGCTGTGCTCTCTACCCAGCTCAGACAGTTTACATATGCAAATGACAGTCATGTAACACATCTGTGCTCACCTGCATGCCACTAACACAGGGGTGTAATCTACTCTGCCATGGGCCATGTTCTCCGCAGTACTGATGCATGTAGTACTCCTACATGGCGTTTGCAGTGGGCAGGGTGGGAGGAGCAGTCCTGCATGTGTGCACACATGCCACATTGCTCAGACCGGGCGTCTGTGTGACATCCACAGACTGGACACACACCATGCTGTGGGACATAGGTCCTGTGCACATCCCACAGGGGCACACTGTGTCACTAGTCATGTGATAGCTTCCTTGCTGGTAGGGTGACACAGACCCATGGTACCACCACGGCGGACGTACTGTATAGACATGACAGTTGACATCCAGTTCTGCCGTTCAGTGGACACTACCATGGGGGTCAGTACTGTGTACCTTGCACATGTGTTTAGACACGGCTCTGCTGGACATCATTGTGGCACACATTGCCCCTGCTATGGAACCTTTGGACATGGTCACTTGCTGTTCCCTCCATTTGGTACCTATTCTGCTACTACATTGTCCCATATGTGCAGGCCATACATATCTTGTGTATGTACATAACATTAGGCCATCGCTCCATCATGCATGCTATGCCTGTGATACTGTCTATGATTTGTGAACATATCCATCATGACAGCTTTGCATTACACATAATTGACATAGTAAGCCCTACTGCGTGGGATGCGTGCGTCGTGCGCACATTCCGTATGACATCGATGGTATATGCCCATGCACATGTGTGCTGTGACACTATACATACATGTCCTATCCTGCTGTGGCACTTCATTGTTGGATATCCACTGCCAGCATCAGCGTGGGTGGTGGCATTGTTCTGTGTTTGCAACCCCTATGGCAGACCTGGGGTGCGGTTACCACCTGTGCCACTTTGCAAGGGACAGTCCCTCCTTGGGCAGTTGTGTCCTGACAAAATATATTACAAATGGCAAATGTCCTGAGATTGTAGGACATCACTATATGCCATTCTTATGTAAGAGTTGCATCACATACTTATTTATGTATGTACATTCCTAAATGTTACAAGACACACAATAAGCAACTTAACTGCTACAAGACTACAGTTTTCTTTATGCAAAAGAGTAGAGTTCTAACCTTTGTACTGACCATGGGTATGTGTCCACCTGTAACATCTGATGTGTGTCGAAGATTTCCCACTTTGGCCATTTGAAAGGTGGCAAGCCGAACCTGGGGTTATCCGGTGTGTACATGTTGTCCCACTGCTGTGCACCGTTGTCCACAGTCGTTGGTATGCTGCGGCGTTTTAGCATTACATATCAACCTTAGCCTCTCTCTGCCTGATGGACAGGTATCTTTACCTACACACACCGTTCACATACTGTACAGATTCGTCATACGTATCGTGCGTTACACACCAGTACATGTCGTGGGTTCGACATACCTTTCCGACCTTTTGTTCTGGGTTCGTCTCTATTCCCTTGTTTCTCCTTCTCTATTAGGTGTTAGTTCGGTATGAACATACGGTTTGAATATCCAGGAGTCTTCCTTATATTAAATTCGTCACCTGAGGCATGTGTGTTAATCAGGCCAATAGCTGTTCCTCGGTGTGTACTTATCGCATATCGGCGGTGATCCCCTTCCTTTCGTTCGTTGGCGTCGGCACTAGCCCATGGTTCTTTCCTCGTGTGGCCGTTGGTTATTTGCAATACCTTCGTGAGGATGGTATGTATTGTATCATGTTTGTGTGACTGCATCCGCTATGTGTGGTGTCGGGCACATTTAAGCTGTGGTGTTAGCCGTGGATTGTGTGTGTTGAGTATGGTATTGTGTTCGACATGTGGGTCCCGTGTCCTGGCGGCGTCTGTCGATGGCGTTGTGCATTCAGATGTGTTACATAGCTGTTATTTTCCTGTACATAGCGGATGCAGGGATGCATCAGCCGCTGCTAGTGTTTCCCAGGAGCTTGTTGTGGGTATAGCGCTGTCATTCACTGCCGGTATGTCTTTGCTACGGTTTTAGCTGTTATGCCTTTGATAAGTGCAATGGGGTATATCTGCGGATGTGGGTGGCAGTGCGGGGTGTGAGTCTTGCATTTATACATACCAGATATGCTTGTGTGTGTGCTCCATCCCTGCTTGGGGAGCTGCGGGTTACCTGTCTGTTGTTCGGGAATGTTTGTTTGGTTGATGTCGTCTGCTGTCGGTATCGCCTGCATGTGTGCTTCCTGCACGTATTCCTCCTTCACATCGGTTATATATCTGCGGATGTTCCTCCCTGCCTACCATCCATTGCCATTTTGTGGCTGATAGTTCACGGTGAATGTGGTCCTATACTTGGGGCGGCCTGTATGCTACCGGTAGCCTCCTATTAGGTGTGCGGCTTGCTTACACAGCGGTATTTACGGGACCGTAGGTGTTCCACGATCGGTGCGGGATAGCACATTCGTATTTTCGCCGTACATGCCTGATGCTGTGTAACGTTGGCGACGGACCGTGTGGAGTCTACCTTATGGCCGCCATACCTACGGTCATGGTTTGTACATCGTCCTTTGCATCTCCTGTTGGCTATGGCCCTGTGGTACACTTTGGGACATTTCCGCTTTGCATCGTTTTTCGTCGCCACGTGCATAGCCACTGAGGAGATGTCAGTACTACTTTGTGGGTACTGCTGTACATACGCCTATGGTTCCTGTACTGTATGCCTACGCCTGTTATTACACTCCGCCTGTGACATGTCATCTACATACACAGTTTACAGTGGCACACACATTACACACACACAGCGGAACACACGACAACCTCACCTCACACACACACATATTGCCGCCATGGCTGTCAACCTTCTATTTCCAGAGTGAGGAACACACACAGTAGTAATGTGAAACAAATGGGCATAATGTGGAACACATAGTAATGGCATAGTGACAACTTCAGCTAAGTAGGTCATAGGTTGATTATAATATGCTGATTTACTTACAGTGAAGAACCTTTACTGACTTACTATGAGTACATTCTATTTACCAGGATGTCATTTATATACATTCCTAACAATGGATGTTTGACAGACATTTTCAATGTGGAACTTGGAGGAACTGCGAGGAACATGAACTGTTTTACACCCCAAATGAGTCGTTCCTCATAATGTCGTACACTTCACTGGTATGCTTTCGCTTTCGCACCGACGGTTGAACACAATACCTCGTTGGCGCATCGCGGTGGCGGCGTGTATCTCCGCACTCATATCCTATGGATATGACACGCTTTATATCTAGGGTTGCCACCTTTTCAAATACCCAAAGTGGGACATTGTCTGTAGAAGCGTCAGATTTTGCATGCAAACACATACCCACGGCCAGTACAAAGGACAGCAATTCACTTTTTGACAGAATACAAACCTGTAGCATTTCACTTGCTTATTCTGTTTATTATCATATTTAGATGTATCTTCTACAAAATCACTGTTTTATGCAACTAATATAGAAATTATGGGAAATAGTTTTGTCCTACAATCTCAGGACATTTGCCATTTTGTCAATGTTTTGCAGGACACAACTGCCCAAAGGGGACTGTCCCTCTGGCGTGGGACAGGTGGTAACCCTACACATATCCGTTACTGTACCGTGGACTGGTGACCATCCCGACAGCGGATATGTATTGATGCAGGTTAACATTTCCATGGCTGGCGTTACCTGCCCTGCCCACCCTCCAGGATGATCGGGTTGTCGGTCACTATGTTTACTATGTGGTGATTTAGCGTCTTACTTATCTGTGAACTTGCATCCCTGGGTTCCATATTACCCTGTTGTACTTTATATCTGTGTATGCGTACATATATTTCTACATGTGTACTGATATGTATTTCCGTATCTGTGTATGCACATGAGTACATATGTGGTCGACTTGCGGCGATAGTGGCAGCATCTGGCTCGCCGTGTGCTGTAGAACCGGCGTCGCGTTGAGGTGTTGGCGTTCCATGCTCTGCTGGCTATTGGGTGTGCAGTGTTTGGGCGGTGCCTTTGTTGGAGTCACACATCGTCCGCACATCACGGTACACATTACGGGCGGACAAGTTTGTGTGGCGTCCATTTTACTGTGTGTGCAGGTCAGGAGGTGTCAGTCCATGGGGCCTACACTGTCAGCGTATGTGCTATCGTTCCCTCTTTGCCAGGGCGTAGGCATATTGGAGTGCGCCTCTGTCTACCTACTGGGGCTGGCTCAGTGTGTCCATGGCGCTGAGCGCCCTGTGCCTGTGCTTGCCCTGGCAGTTGTGGCGGGCTTGGTGGCCCTCCGGCATTATGTCCCTGCAGCAGCTGTTTCCGCAGAATCATATTGTGTAGCATACAACATACTATGAATATGTGGGCACTTGTGCCTGGAGAGTACTGAAAGGCTCCACGGATGTATCCAAGCACGGAACCGTGATTTCAACATCCGGAACACACGCTCTATGATTATTCTCGTTTGTGCGTGTGCCTCATTATGGCGTTCTTGCATGTGTGTGTGTGCATTTCTGATGGGTGTCATCAACCACGGCTCCAGTCGTAGCCAGCATCCCCCACAAGGTGACCTTGTGTGATGTCCCCTGGCGAATACCTGATACAGCTGTGAGGCATGCCAGATATGGGAGTCGTGGTAGCTTCCAGGGCTGCCAGCACACACATCCATAATAATGCCCTGCGCATTGCACCGCGACCTGGCAATTGATGGAGGGTATCCCTTGCGGTTTATGTAGCGTCTACCCTGCTCCCGGGTGGTGACTTAATTTCTATGTGCGTACAGTCTATCGCACCCAGGACCTCCGGGTATTGTGCCACACGGTGGAAGCGGCGCATATTGCTAGCCAACTCCTCCTGAGATGTGGGGTAATTTATGTGCTCATGGGCATGTGGTAACATGGCATCCAGGAACTGGTGTAGTACCCTGGATGCTGATGCCTGTGAGATGCCCATTATGTCCCGGTTGGCCTTTGAAAGGTACCTGTAGCCAGTATTAGCAAGCTCACACATACCTTTGTGTCCACTGGGATGGGCTCCCCTCTGTTGTCTCTTGTTCTCCAGGCGCGGCCGGCACAGCACCACTATTTGCCGTAGCGTGACCCTGACCACCCTGTAGCGCTCTACTATCTCCAGGTCTCGCAGCCCTGGTAGGTCACCCTTGGTCTGAACACTCTCCTTCTCCTGTGAGGCCTCACGGTGGTTGTCGGCACCACCCTCCGCAACTCCGTCTGTCTCTGCCACATACCTATGCATCACGGCCGGCGGCACCAGCATATACATATTAAAGTTCCACGTCTGTTTACACCCTACGGTGCGGCGTTTGGGAAATCGCGCTGTGTGTTGTGTGCATTCACATTTAATACTGTTGTGCTGTATACCCGGTGATGTCATTGGGTGTGTCTGTGGCCGTATCCACGGATTATTTCCGTGGTTTTACGCTTGCAACTGCAGCGGTACTGCCTGTAGTGTTACATTACAGTTGCCTGCATTGCCTTCGCCTGGCATCTTACATTACTGCATCCTGCAGGCACATGGCATATGATGCATTTTATCTGCAGCCGCGGTTATGCTACCTCTGTACTTGGCTGTGCTATTTCGGTTCTTTGCTCTTTGCATTTCTACTACATCCCCTACTATCTTTGCACTCATATGCCTCCCCTTTCCCGTTATGCAGGAGTCTGCATGCAGAGTTATCAGCTGCGGCGTTTGCCCTTCCTGCATTGATTGGTGTTAATTGCTCATTACGGATCCATTTACACTGCTTCCGCATTTCCTCGTATTCTCCGCATTACCTTCCTATATCCGTGGTTGTTGCGGTGAGGCCGTCACATGACTGGTTTAGGGAGCGTAGTCATCCTCGTGCACATGCATTTGTATGGCGCATTCTGTACTCTCAGCGCATCTATTTCCTAACTGCGCCAGTCCTGATGCTGTGATGTGCATTGTACAGCCCAGATTTGCTGACCTCAATATCCTTCCTCCTACAGTGGCACACCCTCTGTGGTTGACATGTATCTCGTGTAGGCCACTCCTCGGTGTAGTACCGCTTCGCCGTTTGCTCCATCCTTACGCGGCGCCGTTTTGCGATTCACTATTATCTGCCTCATTTGCATGGAATTGACTACTAATACATGGTTCTGGCGCGGACACCGCCACCACTCCTTGACAACCATTGCGCTGGGGTTGCAGCTTTACATACATACTATGGTGTGTGGTGGCTGTGCAGCTGATTTGTGTTCTACTGCTCTTTTAGGACATTGTCATATTATTTCATTGCTTTACAACTTCTGTGCACATATCCGGGGTCTGCTGTTCTTTCTACATACGTGCCATTTATGTCATTTTTACATTTTGTGCATATTTTCTTTGGACATTCTCGGTGCCTTTCCACATTGGCATATTGCACCTATATGATACCTGACTTTGACAGCCTTCCGTTACTCCTCCGGTATGTTTGGGTAAATGTAAACCGTTTTTTGGTTTACATTGCCGCGTTATACCTTCGCCTCGCCGCCGTGGATCGCTATTTGCCCTCATTTGCATGGTGCAATACCGCACACAGTGTGTTTTGCATACCTACGCCGGGGGCGGGGACGGTCCGGCGCACGCCGGTAGTGCACGTGGAATTCATTCATACCTGAATCGCTAAGCAGCCATATTTGGCGTTATAACGCCGACGCTATGCTGGCGCCTGGCGCAAGGTTCATGAATCCCGGGGTTAGTTTATAGTTGTGAGAAAAAGAAACGTTCTTTATATATGTAGTAAAACAAGACATTTAGCAAAAAAATGTGAACCTGAATGTTATAAATGTAAACCAATGGAACATTTATGGATGGGTTATAAAGAAAACGAGGATGAGTTAATTATTATAAACCAGAATAAAGAGAAAGAACAAGAAAGGATTGAATATGGGACAGAAATAGATGAAACCTTAGAATAGAAGGGAGATACTGAAAAAATAATGAAAGTGATTAATTAGAGATAGAATCAGAACTTAGTGATGAAGATGATATACACTGGAAAACAGTAAAAGGAAAAATAATTCCATTGGTAGAAGAATTAAAAAAAGAAAATTTAAAGCCATTAATATAAAGGAAAAGGAGAAAGGAAATGGATAGTTTTTCTTATAAGAAATTAGCATAGAATGGGCATTTCCTAAACTAATGATCAGGAAATAAATAATTTAAGAATTCTTTCCATGAGTGTTACTAGTATGAAAAATATTACTAGAAGGCTAGGAATTTTAGAATAGTATAACACACGTTCATGGGTGTGTAGTAGGTTAATAGCGCTGGAGACTTTACAAGCCTAGCCCATAGAAGGGCCCTGGCATTGTGCCGCCCGTCATTAGTTCCCAGTGCCTCTATCAAGTAAAGCCACTGGAGTGATCCCCGGGGTGAACTTTCTATTTCCCATCCACTCATCAAGATTTCTCTTGAAGAGGGCCAGTGAGATGCTCTACTTGACATGTATGGGAAGTCTATTCCAGAGCATGGGCAGTCTCTGGGTTATGAACCTGTCCTTCCAGCATGTTCTGTTGATTGTTGTAATGAGGTTGAGGTCTCCAGAGCATGTGGTGTGGAGGGATTGGGATTTCTTTAGATGTAGCATTTCTAACAGAGCTGGGACAGACATGGCTTTATAAGTCAAGCAGAGATCGCCTCTTAGTAGATGATATGAGACAGAGAATAGCTGGAGTTTTTTGAGTCTGTCCATGTAGGACATGTGTTTAAGGCCAAGGATCCTCTTCGTGAGGTGCTTTTGTGGCCTTTCCAGCTGTTGCATGCATCTAATGAGTTACATGCCAAATGGGGCATTATACTTGATGATTGAGAGAGAGATGATGACCTCTTTCTTCCTGGATTCAAAACCCTTGTTAATGAGATGTGCCACATAGAAGGACTTTCTGACCACAGTGGCTATGTGGTGGTCGAAGGAGAGGTTGCTGTCAACCTGGGTCCCCAGATCTCTTATAATGCTTTCAGTGTTCAGTGGGCTCCCACCAATGTGGTAATTAGTGGGAAATGAGTTTTTCCCAAAGGAGATGACAATGCATTTTTTGGCATTAAGCTTAAGGCCGTGGTTTTGACACCAGTCATTGGTCTCAGTGAGGCCATTCTGTAGGATATCTACATCACTGGGGGAGTTACTAATGGTTCCCAGCTTGCAGTCATCTGCAGACTTGGTCAGCCAGAGTCCTTCCATGTTGGCTTGAACTTCTGACAAGTAGATACCAAACAGGAGAGGACCCAGGACTAATCTCTGTGAGACTCCACTCATGGCTGGTCGGCAGTCTGACTTGGAGTCTGCTACTTTTACACTGTGGGTTCTATTTATGAGCCAGTTTGCAACTCATCTACTGATATAGATGTTGATGCTTAGGTTGGTGAGTTTATCAATAATTCCTGAGTGTTAATGGTATCAAAGGCCTTGGCCAGATCGAGGTAGGCTGTATGAACTGCCTTGCTCTCATCCACAGCTCTGGTGACTTTCTCAAAGAAGTTAACCATGTTGAGCAGGCATGATCTACCTTTCACGAAACCAAACTGCGTGGGATCTAGAGTTTAGAGATTCCCTATATCCTTGTTAATTTGGTCCATGATCATGCACTCCATAGCCTTACATACCAGACTCATCAGGCTAATGGGTTGATAATTCCCAGGGTCTGTAGTTGCTCCCCCTTTATGGAAAGGGATTACTGTAGCAGTGCAACATTTGGTAGGGACAAAGCCTGCGGTGAGGCTGTGATTGAATAGTGCACACAGATGTGGTGCCAGTTAACTTTGTAGTTCATGTAGAACACATCCAGGTATATTGTCAGGCCCCATGGAAGGTGTATTCTTGGCCTTGGACAATGCAGCTTTAACCTGTGCTGCAGTAATGCTGGGTGCCTGGCATTCCTCCGGTATTGTGATTGGTCCTTTAGGGGAGGAGCGAGGGGTAAAGTTGCACTGAATCTGTCGGCCAGTACGTTGGCAATATCTGTTTGCTCAGTATAGGAGGTACCATTGTGCAGTAACTCAGAGCAAACCTGGGTATTGCCATGGAGATTCTTGATATAACTATAAAAGGCTTTGTGGTTGTTTTTAACATCTGCCGCATTTCTGCCTTCATAGCTAGCTTTAGTGGTTTTGATGAGGGATGTCAACTTTTTGTTGAGGCTAATAATGGGATTTTTCCAGTCTTGGGACTTCACCTTTTTCCTGCAACAGTTTCTTCCTTCTGTTGTAGAGTTTATTAATGGCAGGAGACCACCAGATTGGCTTCCTTTTTTTTGGAGGAGAGCATCTTGGTTCTGTTGGGTATGGCTAGTTCCATGCATTTATATACATGTTCGTACAGTGCATTGGTATATGTTTTGGCAGTCATGCATCTATTTTCCATTGACATGGGTTCCGTGAAGTTAGCCACTTCTGTTTTTAGGAGCCCAATGTCAGATTTTGAGAAGCTTTCATGGTGGTTACCTTTGCGGGGGGTGTGGGTGAGATGTGGATTTCCATGGTGATTAGTTTGCGGTCGGATCTAACTAGGGAGGAATTGACTACTGGTGTAGAGCAACAGTTGCCCATGTTAGTAATAACCAGGTCAAAGATGTTGCTTCCTCTATTGGGGGTAAGAATGAGCTGGTCCAGGGCATTGGAATTGATGAATTCCAGGAACTGTTGGGCCAGTGTATTTGTGCATGAGACGTTTTCCCAGTTGTTGGAGGAGTAGTTGAAGTCACCTAGTATGAGAGTGTAGGGTTGGACTCTAATTGTTTCCAGAGTGCTTAGGAACATGGAGCAAGAGGCTTGGGACATGGTTGGGGACCTATAGCAGGCTACAACCTGAATTGCCATCTTACCCAATGTTAGCTGTACCTGAAGTATCTCGGATGTGTTATGCTGGGCTACTAGTCTGGAGGTGTGTATATCATTTATGAATATGGAGACACCACCGCCATTGGAGCTTCAGTCCATGTTCTGGAGCCTAAAGGTGTGGAATGAGTTATAACCTGGTAGTGCATGTGTGCTTTCTGCTACTTTAAACCAGGTCTCTGTTACAGCACAAATGTTGATGTTCTCCATTTTGAGGAGTACTTCCAGCAAGTGCATCTTGAGATTTAGACTTCTAGTGTTGAGCAGCATGACTCTCAGATTGCATTTATTTATAGCTGTTATGATGGTAATTTGGTCTTTGGAACATCACCTAAAAAAGGCACTATAGGAGTGGCAAGAGCCTTAGCCAGTATCCAGAAACCCAGGGGTGAGAGATGCAGGCCATCACTGGCAAAGCATCAAGGTCTGTCAGTCATGTCATACCAAGCAGACAGATACTGGATCCCCACAGAATGACACCAGAAACTTAGCCAGTTGTTAAAGTCAATCATTTTCTGCTTGTACTGTGGTATCATTCTGGGTGACGGTAGGATGCGGCTCAGGGCTAGGGTCATACCTGCCTGGGCCATATAATCCAAGAGCTCCTCCATGTCTCTTTTCATGTAGTCCAGGGAGGTGCATCTCAGGTCATTCACACAAACATGGACAGTGACAGAGTCATACATGTACTTGTTATGGAGTGACCTGAGTGTGTGTGTGTTATGTGTTGGATTCTGGCCCCTGATAGACGGCTGACTGTTACCTTCCTCTTATTCAACCTAGTGAGTGGGACATCAGTGTGCCTCGCTATTGATCCACCTATGATTAGTGTATTGGACAAGCTGTTTTGCCTTAGGGGCTTAGGTTGAGGGTCATTCTGTGTAGGTGAGCTATGTGTCTTGTGGTTTGTGCTGTGTTGTGGTGGTTGAGTGCATTTCTGCCTTGGAGGTCTCTGCTGTTTGGGTAGATTTCTATTGAGAGCCTACACAAAGGCGGGTGTGTGGTTTGTGTTTTTATGTGAGACCTGTGATGGTGGGTGTTCTGGAGGCTATGTGTAGCATGTGGTGTGGTGCAGGTGTTGACCTTCTCCTCTTGACCAGGTATTCTGGTCTTGGCTTGAGATTGCATAGCTTTCAATTTGGATATATAAGTGCATCTCTCACAAGTCTGAGTGTTGGAAGGTAAGAGGAGAGGGTTCTCTGTGTACATGAGGTAGTTGTTACACTGCTTCACAATGTCTAGGTTCACCAGGTTAATAGGAGAAAGCACAGGGAACTGACCTTTAGACATGCCAGGAGGGATGGTCATTATTACTAAGTACTGGAGCTGTTTCCTTATATATCCCTTTTACAGGAAAAAATGTCACTCAAGGTGTCTGAGTCTATACAGAGCACTAAAAATTTAAGGATGAAGTATTTAGGCAGATATTCTGAAGTTAGAAAGAAATCAAGCAGTACTTTCTGAAAACAAAGACTTACCTTGTCAAGAATGATGAAAAGAGGGGGGGGTCAAGTGAATGGTTATTGCCTTGCTACTACTAATGCTGGTCTCAGCACAGCTTCACTCTGTTGGGATAGGATACTCATTGTCTTCTTCTCTCACCAGAAACAAAAGGTTAGCACCAATCCCAAGAAGAGAAGCAGACCATGGCCTGTTTGGTGATCCACAGTCTTGTCCTAGATGTTGCAAAGGTCTGCAGGCTTGCAGCCTTTTTTCTGGTAGATGCCTCAAATAGCAACCAGCCCAATCAGGTACGTTAAGCACAGACACTTACTCTCCAACCAGAAAGAGTCAGGAATCAATGTACTCTGCTCCTACTCTCACCAGGATGAGAATATAAGCACAGATTCCAAGCTGATACCTATAAAGCAGTTATTAAGCTTTATGTTGATCAGCAGTCTCCAGGAAATAATGTAACTGTACTCCTTCTCACACCAGGAGAAAACAGAAGCACTAATCCCAAGATGACTACTGAGAGGCAGAATGTGGGTTCTCTAGTACCTGGTGGTCTTGTAATAGATGCTTAAAGGTAAGATATCCTGCATATCTCCCTGGCTGCTGTGTTGTCCCTGGCCCACCGGGTGATCGCAATGTAAGTCTGTTTACTGATTGTAATGTCAATGTTTAACTTCTTTTTGTTCTATATGTAACTTCTAAGGTGGACTTACATAGGCTGGTTTATTTATTGTACTGCTTACTTATCTGTATTAAATTGTTCACCATTGCTGTGCATCTAGAACGCCCGATTTGTAAGTAGTGACTCCACGTGGTTTCTTTACCATGTCATTTCCTCCTCAAAGTGTGCGAGTGAGTCCCTACTCCGTTGAGTTAGTTTTATTTTTTTCTTTGATCCTCATATAATCCCATTGCAGCTCTGTGCTTATGGCGAAGGTCTACCTTAATATTGTGACCTACACTATGTTCACCTTTGCTTAGATTCTTACCAGGCACATAGACATGTTTAGCTGCTCTAATATGCTAGTGTATTTCTGGTACAATGTGTAAAGAGTACTTGTTAGCTCGCAAAGCTTGTACAGGCCTAGCTACTAACCCGTTTACTATTTCATCAGCGTTAATATCCAGAGAGCTCACCATTATTTTAGCGTGCGCTCTGCAACCAAAACATTGTACCATTTGCAGTTTTCATCCTCATAAAAAGCACACACTGTTTTAAAGTGCTGTTCGGAATGTTGTCAAGTGCTTTTGCTGTCCGCTACATCGCTGAACCCCCAACAGCGCCTTCTTAATTAGTTAAGTTGATTCTTCCTGAGTTGCCCTTCCTAATACAGATGAGCTTCTGTTTTTTGGTTACTACCCTTAACCCTTTACTAGGCATACATGTAGTGCATATTGAAGGAAATAAGTCAGAGAATATTGAAGACGCAGACAGCCTAAGTGCTTACACTTAGTGTGTACTCGAGGACTCTGGTCTCCGAGTATAGAAAATACATTCATGGGTAAATAAGAAGCATAGGACTCACAAATATAAAGACTGCATTGTACTCCTAAGTGCTTACACTCAACACTGTTTAGGAGGAAGGCAGTCTCCGAGCTCAAATATCACAAGGTACTGAAGTGCTTTCACTAGCGCATATTTGAGGAGGTTATTATGTTTTTTTTTTTCCTCCAAGCACAGACAGGCCAGAGAGCCTCTGCTCTATTTGTTACTGGCTACGGCCAAATAGATTTTTTTGTTTCTTTTTGTCAATCAGTACCCTGCTACTATTACATAGAATAGTTTATTCCTATGTCGGACATACTGAAGAGCGCTCCATGGCTAGCACCCGTTGCTCAGGGTTACTCAATTAGTTGTCTTCCTTTTGGCATTGGAAAGTAATTTGTTGATGTGACAGTTGTGTCCTGTGGCTGCATCAGGCACTTATATATTTTGCTTATGGTTGCTTCACTTGTATTGACTGCTATCTCCTATATATCTGCTTTTTCTAGTTAACTCCTGCCTAGCATTACTTAAAAATGCACCTTGGGAATGTACTGTGATAGCTGTTACTTGTCATTGTTTCTGGCTCATATCTCAATGTTAATTGCTTACCTCTTTTGTATTTAACTAATATCTGTTATCAACTGCAGTAGCCTAGATACTCCTGCCTGGCATTCATTTGAACTGCATATTGAGAATGTTTTGTACTGATAATTGCAATGTATTGTAGGGATTTGCAAGACTCCCTACCTGTTTCTGCATGTATAATTGTTTTTGTTTCTACCTGGCTTATGTTACCAACATTTAACCAGAACCTGCATCCTTGTTTAGCCTTAGCAACAGTAATTTTATGAGGTAGTATATAACCTTGTGTAAGTGCTTGTTCTTAGTGCAATTCATCTTTGGCCTACTCTATGCTCTTACCTAACTGTGTTAAGCTCTAAACTGACACCCAACTGGACTCTCACTAAATTGTATTTTTTTCTCTCTCCACCCCACATAGCTATCAACCTCCCTCCTTCATTTTTGACCATGAACCTACATGCCTGGTCAAAAGGGACCCCCTGCTATTAAACCCAGATATCTGAGCTGCTCTCTGGGGATAATCCCTGTCTAGCTCTCCAAGTCCCTCTTACAAAAGGACTCAAGGAAGTACATGCATTTACAGTCCTCAGTGTAATGAACTGCTTTATCGCCTTTTCTGTTTTTTGTACAAAAGGCCCTCTCTCAAGCTAAGCTTCCAGCAGCCAGGCCCTACTCTCCCCCTATAGATAAACCCCTCCACTCCATTGTTACTAACACTACCTTACCCATTTCTTACCTTTGTACCTTCCCTGCCAACTCTAATTTCTTACTTTGTCCACTAGGTGGTGCCCTTTACTCGCTTGTCTAATCCCCCCCTCTAGTCTCCAACCCCTCACTACTGCTTAATTCTGATGTCTCTTTTCCTACTCTCCCTGTCCAATATCTAACTGATCTTGTACCTACCCCTAATCACCCTATCTCCCTTTCTCCTTACCTCTATTCCCCTGTAAACAGATTCTTGTAGAATCACTACCCATTCACCTGCAAAAACTCCTCTAAACTCTATAGCTTACTGATTGTCTCTTGATTCTCATCCTTTACCTGCTCTAACCCGCTCAGTTTGCCCTACGGGCTCACTCCGCTCCTCTCCCTACCCCCAATTCCCAACCACCCCCAGGGGTCCTACCCTTATACTTCTCTGGCTATTCCCCTTCTTAGCTCACCTATCACATAGTACATCACTCTCCTACCCATTCATAACCTATCTTAGTCTACTAAAACACATACTCTTTTTCTCTTTTCTTCATCACTCCCTCTCTTCCTTCCCACAATTTTCTTTTCTATCCTTTTAACTACCTTCATACACATCCCTATCACCATGCCTCCACTACTAAGCTCTAATAATGTAAATCATATACTCCTTTCCTCACTTCTTCCATTCCTTATACTATCTTACCTTCTAACATCATATGAACAACTTAGCCTAAAAGACACACACTCTGTCACCCAATACACTAGCCAACCTTCCCAAATCACATTCCAGCCATTCTCAAGCTACATGTCTTCTCCTAGCTACCTTCTACCAAGATTTCATAGAAAATTCCATATTACCTACAATAGCCACCTAGATAAAAAAATCTTACTTCTACTCCATACCCTCTGACACCAAAATTAGACTACTTCTCTCTCTCATAGCAGGTGACATTCACCCCAACCCTGGCCCAAACAACACTGCTACTATTAATTGCCTACTCTCTCCACCCTCCTGCTCTACCTTACCACCCAAACCCCCAAACTCTATCTCTATAGCTCACCTAAACATCTACAGTATTAATAATAAAACTGCCCAGCTCCATGCTCTGCTTGATATCCACTCATTTGACATACTTTGCGTAACTGAAACTTGGCTAAAACCAACAATCCAAGACAGTGAAATTACTCCCCCAGGCTACAACATTTTAAGACTAGACCATAAATCCAAAAGAGGTGGTAGTATAGCAATCATGTATAAAACGGGAATGCAAATTACTGTTATCCATGAAAAACCTCCCTCTGTTAGCAACGCTGAAATCCTTATCACTAAATTACACCTTAATACCCACAAATCCATAAATATTATTTGTACCTACCTTCCTCCTGGAAATAATATTAACACACTAGAGGAAATTCTTAATTGGCTCTCTATTACTTACTCACAAGAAACCATACTACTGGGTGATGTCAATATAGACTGGAAAACCTGCTCCTCAGGAGTCTCATCCTCCCTCCTAAATCTCAATGGCTTCTCACAAACCATTAACACCCCGACCCAAACAAACAAATCTAACAATAAAGAATGCATATCGGACTGGATTCTGATTAACAGTCACAACCAAAATTACATAGTAGGAACTCTACCTGACGACATAAGTGACCATGCCCTCACCTATTTAATAAGACATAAAAGCCCTACTCTTCACCTTACTAAATATAAACCAATCAGAACAAATAGAAACTTCAACCCTGAATCCTTCCTTGCTGAATTACAAACTACAAATTGGTCCCCTCTTAAACTTCTGCCAGTAGATGACGCTGTTGCATACTTCAACTCAAAATTCCTATTTATACTAGACTCTCATGCTCCTTTAAGATCTGTTAGAATTCACTCAAAACAAGCCCCTTGGCTCTCAAAAGACACACGGCATAAAATAATTATGAAAAATCAACTTTGGACCAAATACCATAGCACCAAAGATCCCGGCGACCATCTTAAATTTAGACAAATAAGAAACATTAAAAAAAAGCCGTACTTCTAGACAAAAGAAATTACTACTGCCACCTACAACAAACTAACCAGCTAAACCCACAAAAGTTTTGGGCAGGGATTAATAGACTCTTAAAACCTGGCCACTCTGACACCACACACCCCTTAAACTCTTCCCATAACAACCTAAAACAAACAGCTGATGCCTTTAATACATTCTTCACTGAAACTGTCTAGTCACTATCTAAACAACTATCCCCTGATATAGCTTCTCAGCCTACCTCCCCTCCCACTTCTATTCCCCAATTACAACTTCAACCTGTACCCACATCCCTCATCTGCTCTCTTCTCCACAAACTTAAACCCTCCTCCCCATCTGCTGACCTTCTACCCCCCAATATCTAGACATTGCTGCCAAACTACTGGCCTATTCTATTTCCATTCTAATTAACAGAACCATTAATGAAGGCTACATTCTCTCAGTCTGGAAAACCTTACATATCGTTCCCCTACATAAAGGTGGTGACTCAATAGAGCTTTCTAACTACCGACCCATAGCCCTTCTCTCCCCCCCCTTGCTAAAATAATGGAAAAATGTATCCAAAAACATCTTCTTAAACACCTGTTAAATAACAACCTCCTATCCAACTGTCAGCACGGTTTCAGACCCTTGCATAGCACCACTTCTGCCTTCCTTTCCCTCACCGACTGCATCAACAAAAATTGGAACAATAATATCCTCACCTCTGCTCTCTTCATTGACCTATCCAAAGCCTTTGATATGGTCAATCACCAGATTCTAATAAATTTACTGAAAACATTAGCCTTAGACTCTAGTGCCATAAATTGGTTCCACTCCTACCTTCAAAATAGACAACAGGCAGTACTCTGGCATAATAACTTATCCAACCACCTCCCCATTTCCCTAGGAGTTCCCCAAGGCTCTATTCTTGGCCCCCTTCTGTTTTCTATTTTTATTAATGATCTGCAAACTAGTATTCCCTTAGCTAACTGTATACAATATGCTGACATTTCTACTCTGATCTGTTTTGCCTCATCATCCTCTGAACTACACTCTGTCACCCAGCAGACTTTTCTAACTGCAGAAACCTGGTTCCTTAAACGATGTCTAATCTTAAACCCTAAAAAAAAACAAATTGTTACTCTTCTCCCCCACCCACAAGTCCCCTCCTCTCAACTTCTCGGTCCTCTCTAATAATGGCACCAGTATATCTCCAGACCCCTCCACTAGGCTCCTGGGAGTTGATATAGATAACAACCTATCCTTTGATTCTCACATAAATAACACTATTAAACAAGTCAACAGAAAACTAGGCTCACTTTATAGAATCAAACCATTCCTTAATCCACTGGCCAGATCCTCCGTTGCCCACTCCCATCTAGTTTCAACCCTCCTTTATGCCTCACCTATTTATACTAACCTCTCCAAATCTAACCTCAAGAAACTGTCTACTGCCTATAATAGTATCGCCAGATTTGCCTCTGGTTCTACTTACAGAACTCACCATTGCAAAAACTTAAGGAATTAGGATGGCTAGAATTGCAAAAAATCTGATCTTGTTCTATCAACTCTCCTTAGCCCAAAAAATTCTGTACAAGCCCACTAATACCCCTATACTCACTTCCCTTATAACTCCATACTGCAACCTCAAAAGCCTACGTTCCTCTAACAAACACCTCATAGCAACTTGTAAATCCAACAACTTGGCAGGTAACTCCTTGTTCTCTAACACTATTGGAAAATCCTGGAACTCTCTTCCTGACAATCTCTCTTCCATCTCCTCTCCTCACTGCTTTACAACCCAGCTGAAAACTTTCCTTAGAACCTGCTGGTTCTGCCCCTGCATAAACCCTGACTAACATTTCCATCTATTTCCACCACTTCCACCTTTTCTGCCTACTATTTTTTTTTAGTCCACAAATGAATTGACTGTTAGTATGTTAATGTCCTAACATTTGCTCCTGACAGAACTTGACACTTTAAATGCTCATTAACTAAAATGTTACTCTCTGTAATTCTGTTTATAAATGAAAGTATTTTTGGAGCTTTTCTTCCCGGGCCTCCACTGAAAATGGACTCAATATCCAGTTGTACCAGCCCAGTCAACAAATGTAAAATAAAAATAAAAATAAAGATGAAAAAAATGGTTTATCCTAAACACTGCAGTGTGCACTAGAGGAGGTAGATGTGAAAGTAGGTAACTTAAGTTTAACCTGTCTAAAAAGATAAGTTTTAGTGGAGAGTCACTATTTTTAAAACAGAAAGATAGATTGAAAGGAGGTGGTCACTTTTTTATTCTGGTACTATGGAATACAGTAGGATGGCTAATAAATTTAAATAGCTGAAGGGGAGTGATTTCACAAAATGATAATTTTTGTGCTTATTCACACCAGCCAGTAAAAGCAGAGAGGAAATGAGATATATGGTCAAATTAACGTAAGGGGCAGGCAACTAGAAAGACATGTGATGTTTATATACTTTTCTGGAGGACATACGCATTTTGATAGTTTTATTTATTTATTTATTTATTTTATTTTACATTTGTTGACCGGGATAGTCCGACTGGATATATGTCCATTTTCAGCGGATGCCCGGGGAGAAAAGCTCCACGTACTAAAAAAGAGACAGTACATTCATCACTGAGAGATAAACTCAGGCAGACATGTTTAGAAAAATATACACAAAGAATACAGGCAGATATCAATATACACAATGTGCAGACTTACATCTGATTGGCAAAGATGTATCAGAAAATGTGAACATAGAATACAATCAGATTTCATAATTCACAATGCTTAGACATTCAAATGTTATGAGGCATATATACTTGGCTAAACAGTAGGTTTGGTAGCAAGACATGTATTAGTGAAGCCGTTAGTCAGGTTTAGAACAAGAGCGCAACCAATGAGATGTGAGATATTTTTGAGTTTTCTTTTAAATAGGGGTAGTAAAGTTTCCTTGGTAATGGTAGTAGGGAGTAGATTCCAGATTTTACCGGTTGAGTTGGCAAATATAGCATCACCTGCAGAGTTGTTGGATGTGTGGGTCAGTATCAATAGTTTATCAGCTGAATATAATGGCCTGGGGGCACTATGAGGGGCGAGAATATTTTTGAGGGCAGGGTTGTTATCAAGTTGATGGAGTATTTTTTGCACTACTATAAGCTGGTTGAACTGTATAAGGGTAGGATACTCTAGCCATCCCAGTGCTTTGAGGTTCTGGCAATGGTGGGTCCTAAAAGCCATGCCAGTAGTGAATCTGGCTATATAATTGTAACATCCTGATAATTTGTTTAGATCAGTTTTGGATAGGTTGGTGAGTACAGGGGAGGCATACATAAGAGTAGCCAGGAGGTGTGATCTTGCAATAGCTACCCTAGCTGAGGGGGGCGAGGAAAGGTTTGGCTCTGTACAGGGAGCCAAGTTTTTTTTGATGGACTTAATAGTGTGATTGACATGTTTATCAAATTTAAGGTTGTTGTCTATTATTACATCAAGAAGCTTTGTATGGTCATCAGGGGAGATAATGGTGTTATTGCTAGATTTGATGTTGAAGGAAGGAGGAGAAATTCTATGGTTAGGGGAGAAAAGTAGTAGCTTGGTTTTGTTAGGATTTAGAAGCAGGCGGCGATTAGCTAGCCATGTTTTCACCATGCTGAAAGTGATCTTGGTGAGGGTTAGAAGTTGTGTAGGAGAGGAGACGGAGCATATTAGCATTGAATCATCTGCATATGTGATGCAGGTGGCTGCTGGGATGGTGGTGTGCAGATCATTGATAAAGATAGAGAAAATAAGGGGACCTAGTATGGACCCTTGTGGGACACCTAGGGTTAGAGGAAGTTGGGATGACAGCTTGCACTGCCATAAGACAGCCTGCTGTCTACCATTTAGGTAGGAGTGAAACCATTACATTGCATGTTGGTCTAAACTGATGGTTTGTAGGGTAGTGAGCAGTAGCTGATGGTTGACCATATTGAAAGATTTTGAGTGATCTAGGAAGAGTGCTGAAGATAGTTTGTTGTTGTTACAATGAAGATTCATGACATTAAAAAAGATAGAAGAGCTGTGGTGGTACTGTGGAATGGCCTAAAGCCATGCTGAGATATATGAAGAAAGACTGCATAAACAAAAACTATGGGATGGAGAAATAATATGGAACACAAGGAATGAGCTGTGTTCAGGAATAGCGTATGTGAAGGAGTAGTGAAAATTCTGAATGTTATATTAGTTAAAATGGGAAGAACAACAATAAGATGGCAATAAAAGGTGTATATAATTATTACTATATATATGCATATGTGACAAGTAAAGAGAGAGTGAATTTATTTCAGAAAGTATTAAATTATGTGTTTGTAAACATGAACATAGTAATTACAGGAGGTTTCAGTTGTGACTTAAGAGGAAATAAAAGGAAAAGAGGAAAATATGAAAAAAGATGATGAAAGTGGTAAAATAGGGAAGATTAGTTATATGGAGTTTAAAAAAATGGACTTACAGGAGATGCACTTTAAAATCTGAAATAGATTATTTTTTGTTATCTGAAGGCATATATAATGGAAGAAGAAACTATTGCAACCATTTTTTTCAGCTCATTTGGCAATATGGTTGAAAATATATCACAATAAAGAATGCCTAAAGATAGGAAAAGGTATGAAAATAATAAAGAAATTGAATGAAAAAGGAAAGAAAGACATTAAGCAATTATGGAAGGATCATATTACTATGAAAACATTTTATGTTAATTGGTCAGAATGGCGGATTGCTTTTAAAAAAAATATAAAGATGGTTATATATTTTGAAAAACAAATAAAAGAAAATTGGAATATGCTAAAATATATAAAAATTGATGAACGACTTAGAAAATAATAGTAGAAATTATTATGAGAAAGAAAAAGAAATTTATAAAAAAATTATGAAAAGATAGAGAACTATTGTGTAAAGAAATGTATTTTTACAAGGGAGAAAATAGGAAAATTAATATTATTTAAGCAAGATAGTGAAGGAGGATAGTAGCATAATGACAGAAAGAAAAGACAGCAGTAAATTATGATGTTGTAAGTTATGTGGAAGAAATGTTTAGTAAAAAAAGAGACATGGAACAATGGGAAGTAAAAAGGTTCTGAATAAAATAATAAAGAATGTGGCAAATAGATGACATTATATGAATTAGAAAAAAAAATAAACAGTTAAATGTCGAATCAGCATCAGGTCCAGGTGTTATTAAGTTTGAAATGTATAAAAATCTAGAAAGATGGCAGAAAAATATTTAATATAAGCATTCAGTGAATGGTTAAATGCAATATGAAAATATATGGAATTGTGCAGTGCAGTATTACAATTTATATGGAAAAGGGAGAAAAATAAGTTATAAAAACTAGAGACCAATAGAGTTAAATAATACAGATTATAAAATATTTATGAAAATATTACAAGAGAGATTTGAGAATAAAATGCAATATATAATGGAGGAAAGTGCATACAGTATAAAAGGAAAAGGAAGTCAAGAATTATTAATTATAGTGATAGAAATCATAGATGATAAAATAAAAGATGTAAAGCTTATGATAGGTGATATTAATAAAGCATTTATATTGTGGAAAATAATTGATATGTATAACATTAATAATAATATCAAGCAAGTATGTAGAATAGCTTATAAGAATAATAAAGTAGGAGTATTAATTAATGGATGGTTAAGTTATGACATGGATATGAATAATGTTATAAGACAATGGTGTCCAGTGAGTAGCATTTTATTTGTTTTGGCTATAAATACAACAGTTAGAGAGGTAAAACTGAAAACGAAGAATGAAAATTATAAAATTTAAATGGAAGCTGAAATTCCAGTTATGTTGTCATATGCAGATGATATTATAGCAAATAAAAATAGAGAGTGAATGAGAGAAGTCAGCATGTATTTAGTTGCAAGCTTAATAGAAAGAGGTATGATGCTTACTAAAGAATTGAGCAAAGGAGGAGATGACACAATAAAAATAGCAGGTGTACAATTTTCTATGAAGGAAATATCTGTTTTAGGATACATTTTGATACAGAAGAAAATAAGAAGGGATGCAAAATAATAATAATAAAGCAAATAAAAGATGTCCATATACAATGGAACGTATACAAATTAGCATATAAGAAAAAAGTGTATTTGATTAATTCAGTGTTAATAGGAAAGAAAGCATATTTATCCATTGTCATGATTCCTAGAGGATATGAAAAAAATACTAGAAATATTTCTCTCTTTTGTATGTGGATCATGATTAAATCATGATAAATGGGGGGTTTATAAATAAACAATGAAGAAGGGAGACTAGGTATGATAAATCCAAAAGTTTATGCTGCTGTATTAAATTTATACAAGATACTGAAATAGTTAAATGAAAAGGATAAGAAATTAATGACAAATGCATTGAAGTATAAGTAATGTTGGGAAACATCTAATAAATAACAAAAGAAAAGAAGAATGTTTGAATGACTAAGTAAATAATTATGAGCAAAAGAGTAAGAATAAGAATGTGGAACATCAGGATTGATGAAATAAAAGAATATAGAAAAATGGTATAATAATATTGGGAAAATGTTCCAGAAGTAAAGATTAAAACAAGTAAAGAAAGAAAAATATGGTGTAGATATAATGTTGAATGCCAGAATTTTTTTTGTGAAGATTGGGATAAATAAATTATCTGTTAAAGCAAATATGCTTTATAAAAATAAAAGAAAATATGCTTGTATTGTGGAAAAGTAACAACATACCTTTTTGTAATGTAAAAGAGTTAAAAGCTGTGGAATAAATTATGTGTAGTTTTTTTTGAAAATATCAAAAATTATGATGATATAAATATGGACATGATTGAATACGTATATTATGAAAACATAAAAAATGAAAAAAGATTTAGATAAGAAAATATTTTGTTTAGCTTGGATAATATGGAATGAAATAATTTGTGAAAATATGTTTAATGGGAAATAGATACTGTCACTAATATTAAAGAACATTGTAATATGGCTATAGAAAAAGGAGTTGGGGTCAATATAAAATATAGACATTGGCAAGTTTTTGATATGTAATATTTAAAGATGAAAATGATTTAAAATGATTGTATACATTTGTAAATATGTGTATATAAATGAATTTGTGAAATCATGTTTAAAAAATGGATATTGTCAGTAATTAAATAAAATTGGATTACAGCTATGGAAAAAGGAGTGGGGTCAATATTAAATACAGAAATAACATGTTTTTGATATGTAAAATTTAAAATAGAACATGATTTAAAATTATTGTATAAATTTGTAAATATGTGTATATAAATAAAAAGATGCATACTCTTTTCAATAGGTGTCATGAGATCTTTTACACTTCCTGAACTACCATGAAGTAAGGCAGATGGCACTTTGGTTTGACATACAGCAAAAAAGAACAACATAGTGGTAAATCCAGCCTCAAGTAATCCAGAGCAAATCCAGTACAAAACAAAACTTAGGCTGAGATACTTCAAAAACGATCACAGTTTACAAAACAAAATACGAGCCACACAATTTATTCAGAGCTGAACTCACTTTATGTAAGCATTTGGCACCTCAGCATTTTACCTTCAAGGGTAAATTACATCATCATACAGCTCCATTTATACAACAATGCCTCCTGCTGATCAGTCACACCAAACTTTTCACATACATCATTCTTTACAAACATATACATATTACAAAGTTTAAATATATACTTTGTAACATTCACATGTTAAAACTTTTATGCAATAACCTTTCCAAAGTCCAACTTACATTTATTTAATAACACATTCATGTATTATGCTATAGAATATGATGATCTAATTTCTCTTTGAAGACAAAATGCCAAGGTACCAGATGCTTATGTAAAGTGAGTTCAGCTCTGAATACTTTGCGTAGCTCATATTTTGTTTGTTTTGTGTGGTGTTATTTTGGATTACTGTTTTCTATAATAATCATAGTTCAATAAGAACAATTAGAAGCAAAGCTTTTGGGAATAATCCTTAATCAGTAAAATATCATTAAATGATCCCATCAATCTCACTTAATACTTTTCACAAAAATCATGTGACACAACCTACCAATAACATTACATAAACAATTAATCAGGAACATTTAAAAACTTCTCCAAAATAAAAATCGATCCTAATATATAAAAACAACATTTTTAAAAAGTCTATATATATATATATATATATATATATATATATATATATATATATATATATATACATAATGCAGTTAACATTTACTTATACTGCATCTGTCTTTTAACTAGAATTGGTTTTATACTACTTGTACTGTTAGTTCCTGGGTGCCTATCTGCACACAACCTTAAAATCCACCCATACTCTGTAACTTCTGAGACATTATTAATATTAGACCCTCTGGGGTTCTTCGTAACCACATCTATGACTCTAAATTTAAATTCATGGCTCACATCATGTTCTAACACATGCGTAGCTAGTGCATTGTTGGGAATGTTCCTGCGAATTTCAGACCAGTGTTCTATAATCATGTATTTTAATCATCGGTTACATTTATCCATGTAAAACACAGTACAAAAGAAATTGCTACCTCAAGTGCACTTGCCCACTGACACACAATGACTGATGGTGGTGAGCTGCATCAGCCCAGTGGGAGGACACACAGCACCATATAAACTCTTTACCATATTATAGTAATGCCACCCCCCCCCCCCCCAGTCAGCCATCAAGCTATAAACTTAAGTACTTTTATAAATTACTTCTAGGTGAGATGGAATAGCACAGTACAGCAGTGAAAGGTACATTAGGTAGGTATTCTATACATTACTAAGTAGCTACATGTACAATACCCTTCACTAAGCTGATTTTTACTGCTGCACTGTAAAGAACCATCATGCTACACAGATCTTTCCTCCTTCCAAGGCACAGTAGCACATAATACTTAGCACTGATCTATGTATTCCTGTGCACTATATCACAAAGTTGGTTGTGTGGCTTTACACAGTTGTAGAAAACTGTGATTTGGGTCTATACATTGTGGTACCTTCTGCAGGTGTATCAGACAAAGTGCGAATGATGTCGGCCTGCATGTGCTTCCTGCTTCTTTGAGTGCTGAGGGAGTATGGTGCCATGATTAAGCTCAAACGCATACATAAAGTTAGGAATGAAACAGATGTTGTGACCAATCTGATATCAAGTATTGCCAAAGAAATGTTTTATTTTATAATCTACTGCTAAGACAGTATAATAAATGATTATGGAGGTCAGTAAGAACCCTCAGAAGAAACAATGGGTAAAGCCACACTGCTGAAGAGCATTAGCATAGTCACATTTAGAATATTACACCCATATTTACAGTTGCATCCCACCAATGGCATAGGTTATGTCAGTCTAAAACAAGAGTTATGTAAACTATCCCAAAGCTGATCTATAGCTCATAGATGTGGATAACAAAGTATCTATATTTGTATTCCGTGAGCTGCAAGCAGGGGTTTTAAAGATAGGTTTATGCAAATCCCTCCGTTGAATCACATATGCTAATGAAAAAACAAAAGACATGAGGGAATACTATTAAAGAGAAAAAAATTTGAAATAATGCATAGATGTGTTTCTTAACAGGAGGAGTTGTAGATTATTTGACTAAAACAAGTGCACAGAGGACTGGTGGAGGTAAAATGGTGAACGGACTGGTAGAGGTAAAATGGTAAAAGGCTTTAAACATCAATTAAGAACATACATGGAGTTTAAAAAAAGAAGACACATGCTGCAGATGAACTGGAAACACAGATACTCAGTGGTTAAATTACTGCCTCATAACCATGTGAAGAAGAGTTCAGTCTTCACTTTTGATTCCTGCTTAGAGTGTGTATGTTCTGATTGTGTTTGCATGGGTTTTCCCCAGCTACTAACCATTCCTACCAAAAGCATGTTGGTTGATTAATCAAAGAACATGCCTCTGTTTATCTACTTATGCTTGCTTTCTACCTGAGGTTGCGGGTGATAAGGATCTACAGACCTGTACACTTTGCCTCTGAAGAAATATTGACTAAATATATAAGTAATCTCCAATCTGAAATATAAGTAAAGGTAATCATAAAAGACGAGCTAGATGGAGCATGATGTGCTTATCTGCAGAAACTTTAGCAGCAAATTATGTATTAATATATTTAACTTACCATTCTTAATCAGCAAAAGTGAAATAACAAACAGCAAACTCCATGCAAGAGAAGGCAATCATTAGAAAAGACAATAGCATGCATGTATTATAGAGACACTGTCACAACAGAGAAAATAACAGCTGCTAAAGCTTGAAAACTGAAGGAGGAAGAGAACTGGATTAGAAAATATTAACCTGTAGGTAGGAATTTCACTGTCTAGAGTGTTGTGTATAGAAAACCATGCAGATGAATATACCCATACAGAAGATTATTAACTATGCATAAAGTAGCCATAAGCTTGTACCCCTGGAGGTAAGAACCCACGGAGTTCCATTACTTTTGCATATAGTAGTCATGAATTATGCAGCACTCCTAGAATAGAATAAAATATATAAATGACATAAAATGAACATTGCAAACCTAGAAAACTCTGTAGATAAAGGCAGACTGACTCATTGTGCTGTTTGTTTAGTGACGAAAAACTAATGCTGCAAAAGCTGCATGAGCGAAAAGTACAGACTAAACCTACCGTATATTTTGATAGTCAGATATCCTGACATTAAACATTGCCTTCCTTAAAGCTAGCGGAGTGAGGTGATATGCAGAGGAAACAAATCAGTGTAGCAGTAGCAAAAAGAAGTGGGAAGAAGGAAAGGAAAAAAGTATCAAAATAGTGCTACTCTGAAGACCTAGGTTTGTCACAGGGTTTGCCTTTTTGAAACACTTCTAGCACACTTCTCAGCCTCTTAGTGCAAGGATTCTTGACAAAGCCAAAAATAATGGAAGGATAAAGGCCAAAAATAAGGGACAGATGTTAAACATTACTCTTATAAACTTAGGATATGAAGTCTAAAACTCAAATTTCTGTCATTATTTAGTGACTTCAATCCTCAATGATTTGCCAGAAAACCATAAATTTTTCAAGGGAAAGATCAAAAATATGAGGCAAAAATATGGACATTCTGTGAAATTCTGGACAGTTGAGAGATTTTCTACTAAGACAGATACTGTGCATTTATACATTTTCTTGTCAGTCAGGAAACATTCAGAGACAGTCACTGTTCATATCCTATTCTCCTGGCTTCAGAAAATGGAAAAAAGTATCTGCATGCAGCTTGGGAAAGATGACTATGTAGTCCTTACATCTCCATTTTTCATCATTTAGGGGTGGTGAACTAAGTATTGCAGTGCCTGAAATGTGTGGGTGACCTGTGACAAAGGCCAGTAAAAGGGCTGCATTTAGTAACATGAGTTTGTGCTTGTGATCTGCAAGAGAGGTATGACAGATACCTGGGTGCAAAGCAGCATGCACATCACATATTGACCAATATAGACTTGCCCTACTAGAAATGTACTACAGGCCAACCCAAAAATGGGCAATGTCTAAGGTAAGATATGGGGCAGTCATCTCACAGACAGAGCAGTGCCATGATTCTGATAAGAAAAACAAATACTGTAAAGGAGCAAAGTCTAAGATCAGCAGTATTTATTTAAGATCATACATGCAGAGAGGATGCCCAATGAAAGTCCTAGGAATGGCACAGTAATCCTCAGAAGACCCAAGAATTTAAATGTGATTTGGAGAAATACGTAATAATTCATAGACTGCAGTATCTCAGAGCATTCATCCTACTCTGAGGTACAATGTGTACACCACACTATAACATTTCAATATTCAGATACTGCCCTAAAATGGTGCTTTAGCATAAACATGTGCAGCACCACAGTGGGCTGTCTCCATTGCCTTGTTACATGCTAATGAGGGATTTGAGGGGGAGAGGCATATACTAATTAGCCTCATGCTCTCTTCAGAACTACCTGAGTTAAGATGTTTACACAGTCCAATGATTCAGAGATTCCCTTATCTGTGTAAACTAAAACTGCTGCTCCTGGCTGCTTGTGTTACTCGACATGACCAAAACCTCGTGCTCACACACAGCAGGCAGGTAATGTGTGGGGTGTATAGGTTCATAGGTGTTTACTAGGCTAACGACCACAATAGCCTTTTTAAGCCTAGCTATGCATTCCGAATCTCTGACAAGTTCTGACACCTTTGATAAGTGTAAGCATGGGCCTGGGAGATGAACCATTTACAGGTCACCTGTTTGCATAAGAGACATAGGTGCCAATCCAGGGATGAATTTCTGGTTTCCCATCCAATCATCCAAGTTGCACTTAAATTGGGTTAAGGAGGAACTCTGCTTCACATGGATGGGGAGCCTGTTCCAAGGACAGGGTAGTCTCTGGGATACATACTTATCTCTCCAACAGGTCCTATTTATATCACAGGCAAGGTTTAAGTCGTTAGAACTGGTAATTCTGGTACTGTTTGTTTTGTGGATATGCAGGAGGTCTATCAGAGTGGAGTCTGATGATGCCCTGTATGCCAGGTATAGATCTCCCCTCAAAAGGCTGTAGGAGGCAGAATACAGGGATAGGGCCTTGAGGTAGTCATTAGAGGGCATATTACTTATGCCCTGTAATCTTTTAGTGAGGAACCTCTGTGGATGTTCCACTTGTTGGATATGCCTGGTTAGGTACATACCAAAGGGGGAATTGTACTTAATGATAGGTCTGATGAATGCAGAATACAGTGGAACAATGACTTCCTTGGACTTAGATGCCATACCTTTGTTTATAAATTGCACAGCATAGAATGATTTCCTCACCACTGTAGACACGTGATGACCAAAGGCTAGATTACTATCTATGTCTCTCCCTAAGTCCCTGACTACTGGATCAACACTAAGGGGTGTGTTGTCAATATAACAGTTACCAGGGATTGATGACTTCCCAAAGGATACTATTATGCATTTCTTGGCATTTAGTTTTAGTCCATGGCTCTGATACCAGTTGTTTCTCTGTGGTAGCCCCTCCTGGAGCATTTGTGTCAGTATGAGATTAAATGAAAGCTCCTAATTTGCAATCATCTGCAAATTTAGTCAGCCATTGACCAAGACATTGGCCTTGACTTCTGAGAAGTAAATCCCAAAAAGGAGCGGTACAAGGACTGATCCATGAGGGACTCCATTTATGACTGGCCTCTTTGTATAGGTGGACTCCCCAATTCTAAGTTCCTGGGTCCTGTCTGTGAGCCAGTTGGCTATCCACTGGGTGACATAAGAGTTTGTATCTAACCTCTTGAGTTTGTCAAGAATGCCCAAGTGGGGTATTGTGCCAAATGCCTTGACCAGGTCAAGGTAGGCAATGTGAACAATCTTGCCCACATCCATTGCTTTGGTGACCTTCTCAAAGAAGTCCATCAGGTTGAGTAGGTATGATCTGCCCTTGACAAAAACAAACTGGGCTGGGTCCAGTGTCTGGAGGTTTACTATATCTCTGTTGATCATCTCCATGATAATTCTTTCCATGGCTTTACATATAAGACTAGTGAGACTTATGGGTCTGCAGTTTCAAGGGTCTGCAGATGGCCCAACTTTGTGCAGAGGGATGACTGTTGCTTTTCTCTTTTCATGAAGCACAAAGCCTGTTTGGAGGCTACAGTTAAATAGTAATTCCAGAGGCCTTGATAGGTCATGTGTCATGCTATTTAGAACACATCCTGGGATATTATCTGGGCCTATTGATGCAGTGTTATTGGTCTTAGAGACAGCATTAAGGACCTGTTCCCTAGTAGTAGTAGGGGGAGTTATATTTGATGATATTTCCTGAGGGAAGGTTGAGGAGGAAAGAGGAGGAAAGTTGGAGCTGAATTTATCAGCCAGAAGATTTGCTATATCTAATGGCTCAGTATAGGTGGCTCCATTTACAATGAGCTCTGCATACAATTGTGTATTGCCTTTAAGGCTGGAGATATAACTAAAGAATACTTTGTGGTTATCCTTGGCCTGGGAGTCCAAACTTACCTCAAATTTAGCTTTGGCAGACTTTATTTGTCCTCTAAGTTGTTTATTTAGTTTGATGAGAGTGCTATTATCCTGCTGGGTGCTGCACCTCTTAATTTTTGCCATGACTTTCTTCCTCCTGTTGTACATCTGATTGATTTTGTGATTCCACCAGGGTGGCTTGTTTTTTGAGTTAATTCTGTACTTCTTCCTAGTGAGTACTGCTGCCTCTATGCAGCTATTAACATACTTGTACAGGGTTGAACATTTCTGCATATGCAGAAGTGTTGTTAGGGTATATAGGGGCTTGAAAGTTTGCCAGTTTCACACTTAATAGCAGGAGGTTAGCCTTAGAATAGTTCCTGAATATTCCAGATTTAGCTGTGGGTCCAGGTTTTATTTTTACTTCAAAGGAGACCATTTTGTGGCCTGATCTTACCAGGGAAGGCATTACAGTAGGGGGTGTGCAGCACTCTCCCATATTAGTGAGGACCAGATCCAGTATGGTTGCACCCCTGGTTGGTGTACTGACAATCTGGTCCAGGGAGTTTGTGTTTACAAAATCCAGGAATTTCTGTGCATGTACGTTGGATGCCGTATAGGATAATTATCTGTATGTGTGTATCTGTTTGGCTGCATCTGTTAGAGTATGCTTGAGTGTGTGTCTGCCTGAAACATTGCAGTAGGATAGTTAGTTAGAGAATAATATAATAGGCTTGTGTGTGAGTATGGTACATGTGAATGGGTGAGTATGACTATGAGTGTAATTGGTTGGGGACTGTGTGTGTGTGTGTGTGTGTGTGTGTGTGTGTGTGTGTGTGTGTGTGTGTGTGTGTGTGTGTGTGTGTGTGTGTGCGCGGCGCGCGCGTGCACACACACATGTGAGTCTGTATGTCCATGGGACAGGTGGGGGCTATAATACCTCCACACACCACCAGTCTAAAGAGCAAGGGTCAGGCACCAGATATAACACTTGAATATCATGGATCAACATCAATTACAGTCAAGGGAAACACTAGGCACCATGGATAACTCTTAAACATTATGCCTTAATGCCACTTATGGTTGGAGGTAATTCCAGCCACCATTGAAGACATTTTGAAAAACAAAATGAAGGTGATATGAGGACGGCAAGATACTAGGCACCAGCGATAAGTCTTCAGTTTGTGCCTTAATAACACTTAAATAAAGAGCAAAGTTTTGCAGTATGAAATATTTTGGGGGGGACACTCAACACCAGGGATACTCCAAATAGCATGTCCTAAAGGCACTAAATTAAATTAAAATTTTGCACTGCCCACTTCACATTGAAGTTATTATTATGGGATCACAGGATCATAAGAAGTTATTAGGCTAACAGCCTTACTGCCTTTTTAGCCTAGCCATTCATGCCCCAATTTTCCTAATTATCAATGCCCACAGGCTAGAATGGATTTGGTATATGCTTGTGCCTTAGGGCATCTACAGACTCCCCCTGTTCATAAGGGTCACAGGTGACAAGCCAGGGGTGAACTTGTGATTTCCCATCCATCGGTCCAAACTGTGTTTGAATAGGCTTAGGGAAGGGCTTTGTTTCACACGAATGAGGAGTTTATTCCAGAGAAGGAGTAATCTCTGAGACACATACCTGTTCCTCCAACATATTTATTTATGTCACAGACCAGGTTTAGATCCTTAGATCAGGTAATTTTAATGCTGCTTGTTTTGTGAATGTGTAGCAGATTGATCAGGGCTGGATCAGAGAATGCCTTGTAGGTTCGGCATAGATCATCCCTCAGTAGTCTGTAGGAGACCAAGTACAGAGACAGGACATTGAAGCAGTCTGCATAGGCCATATTATTTACACCTTTACTCTATTAGTAAGGAACCTCTGTGGTCACTCCAGATATTGTAAATGCTTGGTCAGGTACATACTGAAGTGTGCATTTTACTCAATGGTCTAATAAGGGCTGAGCACAGTGGGACTATGATGTTCTTAGATCTGCATGCCATGTCCTTACTTATAAGTTTGGCCACATAGAAGGATTTTCTAACTACCATGGACACATCATGATCGAAGTTCAGGGTACTATCAACCTGAGTTCCCAAGTCCTTTTCCAGTGACTCTAATTTTGGGGGAATGTTATCAATGTTGTAATTTGCAGGGGTGGTTGTGTTCCCAAATGGTATAATTATGCCTTTTTAGTACTGAGTTTTAGGCAACCCACCCACTGGGGATGGACAAGCCAGTGCATTTCCTTGTGTCTGTCCCAAGCCCAGATAAATGGGGAGGGTTGCTTCAGGAAGGGCATCCAGCATAAAACCTCTGCCAAATAACTTATGTGGAGAAAATTTCATATTTCCATACTGGATCAGTCGAGGCCCGGGTTACTAACGACCGCCACCAGTACTGTTAGCCAACAGGGTGCTGGCGGAAATTGGGCTACTGTTGGCCGAAGGAGAAGAGGAGGGGAAGGCATGCCCAAAGGCAGGAAGAGAGGAGGAAGGTTAGGAGTGTAGTAGAAAAGGTAAGAACTTTGAATTTTGGCAGTATGACTGGTATAGGGAGAGACCTAGCTGATATGATGGAGAGAAGGAAGGTTGATATATTGTGCGTGCAAGAGACCAGATGGAAGGGAAGTAAGGCCAGGTGTATAGGAGGTGGGTTCAAATTGTTCTATCATGGTGTGGATGGCAGGAGAAATGGGGTAGGGGTTATCTTAAAGGAACAGTATGCCAAGAGTGTTTTGGAGGTGAAGAGAGTGTCTGATAGAGTGATGTTTATAAAGCTTGAAATTGATGGTGTAATGATGAATGTTGTTAGTGCATATGCTCCACAAGTTGGGTGTACGATGGATGAGAAAGAAAAATTTTGGAGTGAGTTGGATGAAGTGGTGGTGAGTGTACCCAAGGGTGAGAGACTAGTGATTGGAGTGGACTTCAATGGGCATGCTGGTGAAGTGAACAGAGGGGATGAGAAAGTGATGGGTAGGTATGATGTTAAGGAGAGGAATGCAGAAGGTCAGATGATTGTGGATTTTGCGAAAAGGATGGACATGGCTGTGGTGAATATGTATTTTAAGAAGAGGGAGGAGCATAGGGTGATGTACAAGAGTGGAGGAAGATGCACGCAGGTGGATTATATCCTATGTAGGAGGGCCAGTCTGAAGGAAATTGGAGACTGTAAAGTGGTGACAGGGGAAAGTGTAGTTAAGCAGCATAGAATGGTGGTCTGTAGGATGACGATGGTGATCAAGAAGAGGAGGAGGAGTGTGAAAGCAGTGCCAAGGATTAAATGGTGAAAGGTGAAAAAGGTGATTGAGAGGTGGAGTTCAGGGAAGAGTTAAGACAGGCACTGGGAGGCAGTGAAGAGTTACCAAATAGCTGGGTAACTACAGCAGAGCTAGTAAGGGATACTGCTAGAAAGGTGGTTGGTGCGACATCTGGACAGAGGAAGGAGGACAAGGAGACCTGGTGGTGGAATGAGGAAGTACAGGACAGTATACAGAGGAAGAGGCTGGTGAAGAAGAAGTGGGATTGTCAAAGAGATAAAGAAAGTAGACATGAGTATAAGGAGATGAGGTGAATGGCAAAGAGAGAGGTGGTGAAGGCTAAGGATAAGGTGTATGGAGAGTTGTATGAGAGATTGGACACTAAAGAAGGAGAAAAGGACCTGTATCAATTGGCTAGACAGAGGGACAGAGCTGGGAAAGATGTGCAGCAAGTAAGAGTGTTAAAGGATAGTGAGGGAAAGGTACTCACAAGTGAGGAGAGTGTGTTGAGTAGATGGAAAGAGTACTTTGATGGGCTGATGAATGAAGAGAATGAGAGAGAGAGCAGGTTGGATGATGTGGGGATAGTGAATCAGGAAGTAAAACAGATTAGCAAGGAGGAAGTAAGGACAGCTATGAAGAGGATGAAGAATGGAAAGGCTGTTGGCCCAGATGACATACCAGTGGAAGCATGGAGGTGCTTAGGAGAAATGGCAGTGGAATTTTTAACCAGACTGTTTAATGAAATTTTGGAAAGTCAGAGGATGCCTGAGGAGTGGAGAAAAAGTGTTTTGGTACCTATCTTTAAGAATAAGGGTGATGTGCAGAGCTGCAGTAACTACAGAGGGATAAAACTGATCAGTCACAGCTTGAAGTTATGGGAAAGAGTAGTGGAAGCTAGGTTAAGAAGGGAAGTGATGATTAGTGATCAGCAGTATGATTTCATGCCAGGAAAAAGCACTACAGATGCAATGTTTGATCTGGGAGTATCGTTGGAGAAATGCAGAAAAGGTCAGAAGGAGTTGCATTGTGTCTTTGTGAACTTAGAGAAAGCATATGACAGGGTGTCTACAGAGGAGTTGTGATATTGTATGAGGAAGTCGGGAGTGGCAGAGAAGTATGTAAGAGTGGTAGTGTGACATTGGTGAGGACTACAATGGGAGTGACAGATACATTTAAGATGGAGGTGAGATTATATCAAGGATCAGCTCTGAGCCCTTTCTTATTTGCAGTGGTGATGGACAGGTTGACAGATGAGATCAGACAGGAGGCCCCGTGGACTATGATGTTTGCAGATGACATTGTGATATGTAGTGAGAGTAGGGACCAGGTTGAGGAGACCCTGGAGAGGTGGAGATATACTTTAGAGAGGAGAGGAATGAAGGTCAGCAGGGCTACACAAAATATATGTGTGTAAATGAGAGGGAGGGTAGAGGAATGGTGAGGATGCAGGGAGTAGAGTTGGTAAAGGTGGATGAGTTTAAGTACTTGGCATCAACAGTATAGAGTAATGGTGAGTGTGGAAGAGAGGTGAAGAAGAGAGTACAGGCAGGGTGGAATGGGTGGAGAAGAGTGTCAGGAGTGATTTGTGACAGATGGGTGCCAGTAAGAGTGAAAGGGAAGGTCTATAAGAGGGTAGTGAGACCAGCTATGTTATACGGATTGGAGATGGTGGCATTGACAAAAAGGCAGGAGTCAGAGCTGGATGTGGCAGAGTTAAAGATGTTAAGATTTGCACTGGGTGTGACTAGGATGGAAAGGATTAGGAATTAGTATATTAGAGGGTCAGCTCAGGTTGGACAGTTTGGAGACAAAGCAAGAGAGGTGAGATTGTGTTGGTTTGGACATGTGCTGAGGAGGGATGCTGGGTATATTGGGAAAAGGATGCTAAAGATGGAGCTGCCAGGTAAGAGGAAAAGAGGAAGGCCTAAGATAATGTTTATGGATGTGGTAAGAGATGACATGCAGGTGGTTGGTGTGAAAGAGCATGATGCAGAGGACAGGAAGAAATGGAAACAGATGAGCCACTGTGGTGACCCCTAATGGGAGCAGCCGAAAGAAGATGATGAGTACAGAGTTTTAGGCCATGACTCTGGCAGCAGTTATTTGTCTCTGTCAGGTCTTCCTGTAGGATATTTATATCTTCAGGGAATTCAACTATTCCATCCAGCTTGCAGTTATCAGCAAATTTGGTCAGCCAAAGGACCTCCACATTTGCCTTGACTTCAGAGAGGTATATTCCAAACAGGAGAGATCCCAGTATCAAACCCTGTGGGACACCACTGGTATCAGGCCTCTTGGCAGAGGTGGATTCTACCACCCTAATTTCATGTGTCCTATCTGTGATCTATTTGGCTATCCATCTGGTGATTTATGCATATATGTGTGAGTTTGTCTATAATATGCAAATAAGTATTGTGTCAAATGTCTTTGCTAGGTCAAGGTAGACAGTATGTACCATTTTGCCCTCACTTATAGCTCTAGTGACCTTCTCAAAGAAGTTCGCCAAGTTTAGGAGGCATGATCTGTCCTTGACAAAACTGAACTGGGATGGGACCAGTGTTTAAAGTTTTCCTATGTCTTTATTTATCATGTACTCAATAATTCTTTTCATGACCTTGCATATAAGACTAGTCTAACTTATGGGTCTGCAGCTCTCTGGATCTGTTGATGGTCCACCTGTGTATAGAGGAATGATATTAATAGTCCTCCATTCCATAGGGATAAAGCTTGTCTACAGGCTGTGGCTGAATAGAGATTCTAGAGGGCCTGACAGGTCATGTTTCAAACAATTTAGGAGGCATCCTAGGATATTATCAAGATGCAATTATGCAGTGTTTTAAACTCTGAAGAGTGCAGTGAGGAACTATTCTTTAATGATAATTGGGGGATAAATGATAGGGGTATTTCATGGGGGAAACTTGGGGTAGTAGAGGGTGAAATTAGAGCTAAATTTATCAGCCATCAAATTTGCTATATCCCTTGGTTCAGCATAGGAAGTTCCATTTACTATAAGTTCAACACATTGCTGGGTGTTTCCTTTAAGATTCTGTACATAATTGGAAAATGCATTATGGTTATCCTTAGCCTGAGACGCTAATTGTGGCTCAAAGTTGGCTGTGGTAGGACTTCATTAGTCCGCTGACCTGCCTGTTGAAACTGATGAAGGAGTTTTTTTTCTGTTTTGTGCTTAGCCCTTCCTATTTTTAGACAGGATTTTCTTTTTATTTATTTATTTATTTTTTATTTATTTACACTTGGGTTTTTCTTATTTACACTTTGGAGTTTATCATAAGTTTCTTTTGGTTTGGTACTGCTGTTTCTATGCAGTTTTTTACATGCCTGACAATGGTTTCCATAAACACAGCTGCATAAGCCACCGTCTTCTCTAAGTTTTGGGGGGGGGGCTTGAAATTTAGCTATGCTTTCACTTAGTCGGAGGTAGATAGCCTTGGAAAAGTTGTTAAAGGTTCTGAGGTATGCTGAGAATTCAGCCTTTATATTTATTTCAAGGGTTACTGCTTTGTGATCTGATTTGAAAAAATGAGGACATTACACAGGGGGGGGACGTTCGATGCTCACTCATATTTGTGAGCTACATATCCAGGATATTTGCACCTGAAGCAGGTGTGCAGAACAGCTGTTCCAGGATGTTTGCATTGACAAAATCAAGGAATCTTTCAGCCTGCATATTAGTGGTTGTATCTGCATCTGAGTTTATGGTGAGATAGTTGAAGTCACCCATGATTATGGTGTTGGGCTGAATTGTGAATGACTTCAGTGTATTCAAGTATGTGGTGTGGTTATCCTGGGTAATAAATGGGGACATATAGCTAGCAAGAATTGGACTTTAATTGAGGTTAGTTGGATGTGGAGTAGCTTAAGCATGTCATATTGTTTGACCAGTCTTAAAGTGTGTTTACTTTTTATGCAGATTGATGCAACTCCACCTTGTGTCCATTTTTGTGCAGTAGCTGGTCTAAATGGTTACTCCTATAAATGAGTCCTCTGTGCCGCTACTAAATACCAGGGCTAGTTGTAAATGTTATTTTAAGTATTTAAAAATATTTAATGCACAACAGGGGAAAAGGGATCAAACCCTGCAACATAAATACACAAAATAGTAGCATGAACCTGCAATGCTAACTAAAGGTATGGAACTCTAACATCTGGCATGATTCATGGATTGAAAAAGTCTGTGACTTACAAGGCAAAGAATACAGGCAGCAACAGAAAGAGTGTATCTGTGGGGGAGGGGAACTCTTCCAGTGTGAGATCATGGACCAATGGAGCCCTAGGAATGGTAATGGACCAGCCCCCCCCCCCCCCCAAGCCATTCTGGTGTCCCATTGCTTGTTTCTTTCCTCCCATTTACCATAAACACTTTTCAAAATTTTCAGTGTGCATAGTATATTCTCCACAAATTTTGAGATGAAGACAGACCCCCGGATTCACTATACTTCCGTGCAGGACTAGCTTAGTCCTGCACCAAAGTGGCCATTTAGGAGCAAGACGGCAGGGCACCAGGAATATTAATGAAGGTGCGCTGCCTGAGCTCCTAAATGGACATGGAGCCTGTACGAGTGCAGGGGGCCATGTCTGAGAGCAGAGCTCTCAGAATATACATGCCCCTGCAAGCAAGAACAGCAGGTTAGCAATAAGACTGAGTGAGACCGCTCATATGTGTCCGCATACACCCCAGCAACACCCCCCAAGTTTATAAGAGCAATAGTTAAAATATAAAATATAAACATGCTATTTTTTATGAAACAGATGCAATTTAACTGTAGGTGCATGGGTTTGCCCAGTGCTTAGCTATGTTTATTGCAGCTTAAATGGCAGAAGAGGATAAAAATCAAGATATATGCAAATAAAGCAGTACTGCAATAGTGTAGTGGGCAGAGCATTCACCTTATGAGCAATCATTCCTGGTTCGAGTCTCCCTCCAATACATTCCATTTTCCATGTCAAATCACCTTATGAACAATATTTTTTGTAGTATAACCTACTAAATAACATATATTTGTGAACTGGAGTACTGCATTAAATGCAGATGTGAGGTGTCATTGTCATAATGTTGTAAAATCCACAGGTAATCACAAGTGCCCCATAAAGTATATGTATACATGAATCAGGGATACAAATCGAAGGTACAATGTGTAATGAATGATAAATCCATATAGTTTCCAAATCCACCACCTTCCCAAGAACCATTTTACATTACTGTCTATATTAGTGTGGGGGTAAGCGGGAGTAAGCACTATTAAGCAACAGTAAGCATATTTAAGCAGTAGTTAAGTGAGTTTAAGCCCATTTGCATGGGAGTAAGCAATGTGCACACAGGTTAAGCAATACTGAAGCTAACTCTCTGTAAGCATATTTAACCAGATGTTAGCATTGCTTACCTCTATGCAAACCTGTGCAAACCCGCTTACAATTGCTTAAAAGTGCCTTAATCACTCTATATGCAACAGCTGCTGTTCTGGCCAGAAACAAAATAAACAGCCTTTGCAGGTCTTGAACCAGGGACCCTGCACACTATAGTCACAGTAGTTACACACTAAGCCACCACAACAGTGCATACAATTGAAATATCACCAAACAGATACTCACTACAGGAAACTCAAACTGAACATATGAAAGGAATCTATATACAGTGTGACGTTGTATAAATATGTGAACTGGAGTACTGCATTAAGCCCAGATGTGAGGTTTCATTGTAATAAAATGTTGAAATCCCCTAATAAACAAAAGGATCCCATACAGTGTACATACACATGAATCATGGATACCAAACACATATATAATATGTAATGAATAATAAATCAATGCCAAACAGCAAATAGTATGGAAATTAAAAAATTAAGCAACGCTAAACATTGCACAGCCCAGCTTAGTAGGTGTAAACAATGTATAGGCCAGCTAAATCAGTATGCCCATTGGTATACCCTTTAAGTAATGCCAGCCTTAGTTAAACAGGTTTGCCCATAGCTTAGCATTTTCAAAACCGTACAATCACAGCAAAGTGCAGGAAATTGGCCCTATTTAAACCCAACAGGCAGGAATGCATCTTATAACTGGTTGCAGCTTCCTCCTGTAGGTACTATGACTGGTATGGGAGAGGGAGTGCACTTTCGGGTGCAGCACTGGGGCATCCAGGAGTCTAGAGTCATGGCAGGACTCTTTGTGAAGGACCATGACCAGAGACTGCTGCAGGGCCAGTACCAGGGTTCCCAATACAAAGAGGAAGTCTGGGACTGTCTTGCCTCTGACCTCACCAGTGCCACTGGCATACCCCAAACTGGTGAGCAGGTCAGGCATCACTTTGCCAACTTGAGTGGGAGAAAAAGGGATCTCTTGTATCAGTGTATCCAAGAGGCTAGGAGGACGGGGGATTTCCCAGCTGTGTGGAAGTATAAGTCCACTACCTGTTTAATAATTGCCAGCTCATGTATATTATGGATAGGTATGACTAAATATTCCTCTTATGTCTTTCACAGTGGCAGATGAGCAGGCTGCGAATCAGGAAGCCCATGCCTGTAGATTGCAGCGGTTGTGAAGCAAGGCAGGTTAGTAATATTCTTGCATGTACTGTCACAGGAAATAAATCTAAAAGTAGTAGTAAGTTAATTGCCTGTATAAAACCTGTATTGTTTAAGGTGTGTACTGCATACACTAGAGAATATGACAGGAAGAGTCTGATAGTCTCATATAGGTTGTATGTAAATGAAAGCATAATAGCCTAACAATAAAGGTCTAACTGCTAGACTGCATGTGTTTACTCTGGCATCAGATGGTAATGTAGAGTTGCAACCTCTTAATAGTACTGTTGTATTAAGCACTGTTACCCACACTGTGCTACATAAATAAAATGTATAGGAATGTCTGTTTACGACTGTTGTAATCACAAGAGATCATATAGTCCAACTGAGAGAGACTTAGAAAACAGTGAAAAGATAGACAACATAATCCAAATAGCACACATTCAGCTGAGACGTGAACTGTTGTAGTTTTAGCACACACAGCCATGGTTCAAATCCTGGGAGTGGTAACAGGCTGTATACAGAATCATACTCCACAACTGTACAGATATTTCCAGAATGTCCAGTTAATTGTCCCATATCCGCTGCCTGCCATCCTGTCCCCCTGGCAAATCAGTGGGATGATCCCAGATGTTTAGACAGCAAATAACAAATACAACTGATTGTCAGACAGCTATAAGAACAAACCTAGCACTCTAGCAACTCCCCAAAATGTTATGACAGTAATAATTCAAGTATGTCCCATTGCCACCCCCATGTTGTGAAGCTGTGATCAGAGTGTGTGCAGTAACAGAGTGAGACGTATGTGCATAATACTAATGTGGAATCTGGTAATATGTGTGGCAATATTCAGGTAGTGCTAACAAACATTGCCCCCAAAGGTCTGTCAGATACGAAAACAGTGCCTAGAAGTAAAAGATTGATATCCTGTACTGGTACTGTTTACTATGGTATTGTTTGGCATTTTTAGTGTTGCAGTTGCTCTGAATAATACTCATCACCGTGACCCACACTGTGCTACATAATAAAACTGTCTAGGAAATCCTATATAAGACTGTAGTAATTACAAGGCCAGATTGTACAACCACTGGGGACGTATAGGCATAAATCAGAGAAAAGATACACAGCAATATCTATAGCACACCCAACTGTGATGGACACTGTTTTATTTTTAGCAGACACAGCCATGGCTCGAATCCTGGGAGTGGTAGTAAGCTGTGTGCAGAATCATACCCCACAAGTGTACACAATTGTCCAGAATGTCCAGTAAATTGACCCATATCTGCCGGCCTTTACCCTGCCCCCCTGGCATATCAGTGTGCTAATTTCTGACATGTAGGCAGCATTTCATGTCACATAACTGACTGTCAGGCCTGTACATATTTGGAAAATGTCAATGAAAACAAACCTGTCATTGTACAACTCACCAAAGGTTTAAGAGGGCAATAGTCAAAATATGTCCCAGTTCACCTGCATGTGGTCAAGACATGACCAGAGTGTGTGCAATACGAGATGGACAGGTATGTGCATAACATCAACCTGGAATCTGGGAATATGTGTAGAAACAGTTAGGTAGTGTTAACAAACAATACCTCCACAGGTATACCAGATAAGAGGTGTATACTGCAGGTAAAACTCAGTTCATGTATATATTTGTCTACATCCATACCACTGTCCAAAGTAAGGCCATAGGGTAGTGTACTAAAACCTGTAAGGTACAAATCACAGCACTGACTAGGAAAGTAATGAGAACTACAGGAATATACTAGCTGTTAATTAACATCCCCTCCCACCATATCTGCAACAATAAACTAAATACACAATTCAGTCGGTATGTGCACCATTAAATCTATTGTTGGGACTTATGTCCTATTGTTTGATGAACACTTAAATTTGTTCCTGTGTGTGTGCCATGTTGAAATACTCCCACACTGGTGGCATGTTGCTATTAATGTACCTGCATGCTATTGTAATGGCCACTGTGGTTCCATATATGCATGTGTTCTGTTTGCTATGCAACTGTTCCATATCTGCTGTTTTGGGTTAATGGGAATGTTTATGTATGCTGTTATACCTAATCCTGGAATTTCTTGACTATTACTAACCCACATATGTTGTAAAATTGAACACCATAGCACATTTGGGAAGGCCGGTCCCAACTGACCAACCTGTCCCACCTCATCTGGCCATGGCACCGGGCACTAGCACATCTGGGACCCACCATGGGACCTCCTCATCTACTGGTCCTGCACCACCTTCGGGTGGAACTGCCTAAGGGGATGGGGCACCCCCCTGGGAGGGGCACAGACAGGACACTGTCACCCGTTTCCAGGTCTGGGGTATGGTGCATAGCAAGCTCCGCAGGAAGTTTGGAGATCTGCTACATCAGCTTGAGGGCCACATGTCACTACTAGATGGTTGGCCTGGCCCTCTATTCAGCCCCCAGCACAGCCACCTTCAAGGCTGTGATGGTGCAGTGGTGACTGCCCATGGGTGGGGACCTCAGTCCCACTGTATCCCACTGGGGTGTTCATGGGCTTTCGATTTCCAAATACCCCTGCCCATCAAGGTGTTTACCCCCCCCCCCACATGTGTCATATACCGCCCCTGTATGCTGTCTTGTCTGTCTTGTCTGTTATCCTACCCAGCCTACCTCCCCAAATATACCTACTATCCCTTCCCAACATCCCACTCTCACCTGAAAGAAAAAAAGGGCAATCTGTTCCCCACAAAAAATCTCGCCCCATACATAGCTGTCCATTTCACACATATGTCCACTGGACATATGTAATCTGATCTAACTAGCTTCACAACATATTATTGTTGCCATCACCCCTCACTCAGGGGTTTGAGTGTCCAAATGTATCTCAAAATTCAGTGTATATGCATTATGTTGCTTTAGAAAAAATGGGCAGCTATGGATCTTCCTTACACCTGTCCTGCACATCCCTAGCTATTTTCCCAACTGTCTTCCCCTCTTTGTGGTCCTTTTTCACCACTTTCCTATCAACCCTTTTTCATTTCTTTTAAAGAAATTAGCACAGGGGTAAGTGGGAGTAAGCACTTTTAAGCAGTTGTAAGCAAGTTTAAGCATGTTCGCATGGGGGTAAGCAATGCCTACACAGGTTAAGCAATTGAGAAGCTAAATCAGTATAAGAAACTGTAACAGGAAGTAAGCAGTGCTTACCTCTGTGCAAACCCATGACAACCTGCTTACAACTGCTTAAAAGTGCCTTAATCACTCTGTATCCAATGGGCCTTGTTCTGCCCAGTGACAAAATAAGCAGATTCTGTAAGGCTCAAAGCCAGCATCCTGCACACCATAGCCAAAGTGATTTACTACTAAGCCATGTCAGATATACATAGCCCTGATGTTTTCACAAACATATCATCCAGCACAGTCATTCAACAGTACAGGAAATGTATTTATACATGTAGATGTATGTGCGTGTGTGTGTGTGTGTGTGTGTGTGTGTGTGTGTGTGTGTGTGTGTGTGTGTGTTTATATATATATATATATATATATATATATATATATATATATATATATATATATATATATATATATTACATATACAATAGTCTCTCCTTTGATATTAACATCGCCACAGTAGTCAGGAAGTCCTTCTACATGGCACACCTCATCATAAAAGGGTTCTCATCCAGGAAAAAAGAGGTCATTGTTCCCCTCTACTCGTCACTCATTAGACCCATTGTAGAGTACAACGCCCCTTTTGGAATGTACCTCACAAAACATCTGCAGCAGCTGGAAAGTCCACAGAATTATCTCAGAAAGAGGATTACTGGCAAACAAATGTCCTACACTGACTGCCTCAAAAAACTCCAGCTTTACTCCGTAGCATATCGCCTACTCCGAGGTGATCTCTGCCTAACATATAAAGCTATGACAAACCCAGAGCTGTTGGACATGCTACACCTAAAGAAGTCCCAATCTCTCCAAGCTACACGTTCTAGGGACCTAAATCTTTTCACCAGAATAAACAGGAGACGCTGGAGGGATAGATTCCTGTCTCAGAGACTTCCTATACTCTGGAACAAGCTGCCCATCTATTTCAAGCAAAGTTCTTCATTAGCACTCTTCAGGAAAAATCTTGATGAGTGGATGGGAAATAGGAAATACACCCCAAGGATCACTTCTGTGTTTCTGCTGGACAGTGGCACAGGAAAATAACTTTCTTGGGTGGCGTAAGCTATGGAACCTTGCTGGCTAGGCTTAATAGGCCCTTGGGCCGATAGCCTAGTACCTACCTATGAACCTATGAACCTATATATATATATATATATATATATATATATATATATATATATACATATGCATGCATCTATATCTATAGATGCATGCATATGTATATATATATATATATATATATATATGTCTACATATATATATATATATATATATATATATATATATATATATATATATATAGATATATATATATAGATATATATCTACAGATATAAAAGAGAACATAAATACATATATGACCAAAGGCACCGTTAATGGGGATGAGGGGGCCCAAGTTAAATATGTCCTGCAAGTATTGATATCACCCCCTTCCCCAGAGCAAAACAGATATGCCCTGCAATACAATACCAACTGTTGCAAGTCCCATACCCAGGAACCGACACAACATGAGCACAAGATGTTAGCAGTAATCCATCCCACCTGTATGATGTCAGGATGGTATCAATAACATATCATGCAGTACACTCTGCTACCATAGGGAATGTAATAAACATTCCAGAGATACATACACACACACACACACACACACACACACACACACACACATACACACACACATATATGCAGATACATACATACATATATATATATATATATATATATATATATATTTTTTATATATACACACACATATACATATAGATTTATATGTAACTACACATACACACACAGATATGTATAGGAAGTTACATACTTAGAGGTTGCACACCATACTGAACAGCCAGTATTCCTACAGTTGTCACCTTATCAACTGGACAGTGGATGAGTCACCCATACAAAAGACAATTGTTGCCTGAAACATATACCCAGAGAGAAGTCAAAGGATATGACACCACACACAGGTTTGCATACATAGGAAAGTTTTATTTGTTTACTATCACAGTTGTATATTCTATGTCATATCGCTGTTTAGACTTAAAAATGCATACAAACAGATTAATGCAACTGTCAAGCAGATCATTTAATACAGAAATCTGAAAGCATAACATATGTTGCTGTTCAGGCCAAGGCCTGCAAGTAGTACAGTAGTAAAGACAGACTGGGCCACAGGATAACAATCAATCAACAGCAAGTAATGCAGATGTATAGTCCAGCAGCCTCTAACTACACTCTGTATGCAGTTCCTAAGGGGAAAGGACTTAAGTTGATACAATGGGATGTATCTGTTACATAACAATGCAGAACTGAAACCATCACAATCACACTGACAAACAGAACAATCTGTATGGCAGTAAGCAGTAGGCCAGCAATGTTCCCAAGGTGAAATGTATGGTAATGTACATCTATATACCTTAAGGCAGCTTACTACTGATATCCCTCACATGTTGTAACAGCCTAGATTATTTATGGTGCATACCCCCTCCCATTGACTGACCTACAGGGGCCTATAACACTGTTACATACACTGACCTCTGGACTGCAGAAGGGCACACATGTTTTGTGCAGATGAAGCCCACATATATATGGACCCAACCCCACAATATGTGTGGGGGCCAAAACAGCACTGGAATGATGGCAGGAATGGCAGCATGACATAATAGCAGGCCACTACATAACCCCTTACTGCATGTCATATGGACGAAGCCTGGTATGTAGGTGGAGGACAGAGGCTGGAACAAAGGCCCATATGCGAAATAGTGTTGTCATACACTGAGCAAGTTGCTGGTGTTACAGGATAGTCTGCAACATACCCTTAGTCATGAATATGAAGTCAGAAACACAAATGGATGTAGCCATGCACTGATAGCACTCAATACACACACTGCCAGTGATATATCTGACACATGACCTTAATGGGGGACAGACAAAACATAACAGGCACACCTCTGGCCACCATGTGGATAGGCCCACAGTTGAGAGCTATGCAGACAGACTGCATTCCATGTTAAACTAGTATGTACACACAAACCCTGTAAAACTGGTGCTATACAATGCATATAACAACATTACTCACACTCTGTCTGTAGTTCTGGAGCCTTATACAAATATGTAGCTGGCCTGAGTCTGCAAGTCCTCTTGTAAGAGGGATTGCTACTTGCTGTCTATAACACTGCTGCCCATGCACAGGAAGGATGTCCGCCAGACAGGAAAGGTAAAGGGACCACACCCACATGATGTAGGGATTTATAGTAGTGGGTTGCTATGACAGTGGTAATTGGAAGTACTACCCAGCATGCTACATGCAGGTAGCACGTAGAGGACACTGATTGGTGCAGAGGCCATCACCCGATCATGTGCATCACCTACAAAATCCATGCTGCAATCTATTCAAAGCAGCTTAATCCATTTACTGGAGAGAGAGAGAGTGAGTGAAACAAACTAAGAAAGAAAGAAAGCAAGCCAAAGGCAAAGGAAAAAAAAACAACAAAAAACAAAACCTTAGAAGCAAACTATCCAGAACAGACATCATTCTCACAACAGGTATGTGAAGTATATATGCATGTAATTGACTGTAGTACTTGGTCCATAATAGTGGTATAGATGATGTGGAATGATTTATATGTGCCATCAGGTGATGTTGTAATGATGTTCAGTTGGACAGCTGCTATGGACAATAGAGTCTGTCCCTGTGGGTAGTGGGCCATACCTGTCAACTGTTCAGCGCAGCACTGACTTACAAGATGTAAGCGCTATCATAGTGTGTGTTGTGTAATGGAAAACATGTAAATTACTGTGGCCAATAACCACAGTAACCACAAACCAGGGTGGTGACTTACTAACATCATTTTTATAAGCAAAAAAAAAATGCCCTGGTTTATGGTTACTTATGGTAGGAATACAGGTGCTTTGATGGAACATGTGCAACATTTTTTATTATTTTATTTATTTTTTTTATTTTACATTTGTTAACCGGGAGAGTCCGACTGGATACATGTCCATTTTCAGCGGAGGCCCGGGGAGAAAAGCTCCAAGTACATATCAGACATATGAACATTGTTAATGCAAAAAAAAAGGAAGATAGTTGAGTTCTAATATAAAGATACATCACATCTTGGGAAAAAAAAAACAACAGCAGCATATAAAAAAAAACATAGGTCAGTCACAAAGGTGAGGCGCCTTGTTAAAAAGCGGTTAAGGATAGTGAGGTAAGAGAAGGGTAAATGATAGTGGTTAATCAGGTTTGGAACAGGGACATTGCCAGAGAGTATTGAGATGGGGTTTAAGCTTTTTTTTGAATTGTAGGAGTGAGGGTTCTGAGGTGAGCATGGTCGGTAGGGAGTTCCACATTTTACCTACAAAGTTTGAGAATAGAGAATCCCCAGCAGAATTATTGGCTTTGGTAGTTTGAGCTAAGATCTTATTGGAGGAGCGTAAAGATTGCAGGTTAATATAGGGATGAATGATGTTTTTCAGAGCTGGTGTTTTCTCTGGGTGATACAGTATCTGGTGAGCCGTTTTGAGTTGGTTGAAATGGAGTTGGCTGGAAAACTCTAGCCACCCTAGTTGCTTCAAGTTAGTGCAGTGGTGCGTTCTAAAGGTGGAATTTGTGGCAAATCTAGCTATGTGATTGTAACAAGAAGCAAGTTTGTTAAGGGTTGTCTTGTTTAGGTTTGTAAAGAGGGGGGAGGCATAGAAAAGAGTTGACAGTAGGTGTGTGCTGGCAATTGTAATTTTAGCATGAGGAGTGAGAAAGTGTTTTACTTTATAGAGAGAGCCAAGCTTTTTATTGACGGTTTTGATGGTAAGATTGAAATGGGTGTCAAATTTAAGGGAGTTATCAATGGTAACACCTAATAGCTTTGTGTGAGCTTCTGGTGATATAGTGATTCCATTGGAGGATGTAATAGAGAAGGTGGGGGGAAGAGTCTTGTTAGTGGGTGAGAAAGTAAGTAGTTTTGTTTTGTTGGGGTTGAGAACTAGTTGTCGACTTGAGAACCATTTTTCTATTAGGTTGAAGGTGTCTTGGGTTGAAGCAGTGAGGTCTGCCAGGTTGGAGGCAATGCTGATGATAGTCAAATCATCTGCATATTGAATGCATGTGGCATGGGGGTGATTGTGGGAAGGTCATTAACAAAGATGGTGAAGAGAAGAGGGCCAAGAATAGATCCTTGGGGAACTCCAAGTGTAACAGGTAGGCATGTAGATAATTTGTCCTGCCATAGAACAGCCTGTTGCCTATTGGACAGGTAGGATTGGAACCATTTCAGCGTGGAATTGCTGAGTGATAGTTTTTTTAATGTATGGAGGAGTTGAATGTGGTTCACCATATCAAAGGCCTTGGAGAGGTCTAAGAAAAGAGCAGATGATAGTTTATTATTGTTTCTGAAGTTATTGATGGTATTAGAAAAGGATAGTAGGGCTGATGTGGTACTGTGATTTGGCCTGAAGCCATGTTGGGAGTTAGCTAGAATTTTATTTTTGGTGAGGTGTTCCATCAGTTGTTTGTGGACACACTTTTCCATAATTTTGGCCAGGGGTGAGAGTATAGCTATAGGTCTGTAGTTGGTTAGCTCTAGTGAGCTACCACCTTTATGGAGAGGAATAATGTGGGACATTTTCCATATGGAGGGGATGAAGGCTTCTGACAAGGTATGGTTTATGATTATGGAGACGGGATAGGAAATGGCCTCAGCTGCTTTTTGCAGAAACTCAGCTGGGAGAAGGTCAGCTGCTAGCTTAGTGGGTTTTAGTTTTTTAAGAACAGATGTTATAAAGGATATGGGTACTGGATCGAAAGTAAATAGATGATCTGATGTAGTTGTAGTATTCTGCTGGCATGGGTAGTGGAGTGGGCTGGTTGTTTGTTTGAATTGTGTGGCCAGGGATTGTATAGTTTCTGTGAAGAAACTATTGAATGTGTTAGCAATGTTTGCAGGGCACTGTTGTTTGCAAGTTGTTGGAGTGGGGGTGGTTGCCTGGCCTGGGTGCAGGAGCTTGTTTAAGCCTGCCCAGAATTTTTGTGGATTATTAAGGTGTTTGTGTTGGAGGTGGAGGAAGAAGTTTTTTTTATCATTTAAGATCATTCTTTTAGTTTCATTTCTAAGTTGCCGGAAGGTTTGGTGGGAGTGTGGGTCTTTAGAGGTACGCCATGTGACCCACATCTTGTTTCTACATAGGATTTTGGATTTTGTTTCCTTAGAGAGCCATGGTGCGGTTTTGGTTTTAGTTCTAATGGACCGTATTGGAGCATGGGAATCTAGAATCTTGAGGAAGGTGGTGTTGAAGTAGATAACTGCCTCTTCAAGAGGAAGAGACTTGAATATTGTCCAGTTGTGGGCTTTAAGTTCAGTTTGAAAAATGGAGGCGTTGAATTTATTATTGTTCCTGATTTTTTTTATGGTTGTAAGAAGGGGGGTGATTTTCTTGAATTTTATTTGATTTTTTTTTATGGTTGTAAGAAGGGGGGTGATTTTCTTGAATTTGATAACATAGGTGAGTAAGTGATCACTCATTTCCTCTGGGTGAGTACCTGCTGAGTACTGGTCAGGATCTTTATTAGTAAGGATCCAGTCCAGGATGCTGTCTTTGTTTTGGGGTTTACCTAGTCTGGTAGGAGTGGATATGAGCTGAGAAAAGCCATGTAGATTTATGCTGCTAGATGGGGAGCTAGATGAGAAGGAATTCCAATCGATGTTGAAGTCACCTAACACTATGGATTCCTGGGGGTGAGTTTGAGTTTACCAGTGGAGAAAGTCCTCTAAGGTTTTGTTATTATTGTTGCCTGGGGGGATGTAAATACATGCTATATTTATGCTTTTATGTTTGTTTGGTTGAAGTTTTACAAGTAGAATTTCGCCATTGTTTGTTAGGAGGGGTTGTGGAGAGGCAAGGGAGATTTGTAATGTATTTTTGTAGAGTATGGCTACACCGCCACCTTTACGAGTTATTCGGTCTGCTCTTAGTATATCATACCCTGGTAGGATTATCTGTGTGTCTTTCGTACTTGGTTTAAGCCAGGTTTCTGTGAGACATAGTAGGTCTGGGGAACAAGTAGCTAAAAGGGCATGTAGGTTGTGAATCTTATTGTTTACACTTCTGATGTTTAGATGACAGGTCAGAAGAGAGTTAAAGGGTCTAGAGTTTAGATTGAGAAGTGGAGGGGAGGATAGGGTGGAATTACAATTGAGTGGAGGGGAAGGGACAGTGTTGGGGTGGATATCACCATCTGTGGCTAGTCTGTGATTCAGAGTGGTAATGAATTTGAGGGCTTTGAGTAGAAGTTTGTAGTAATGTTTATCATTTGGCCTAATATTGGTAGGTTTGATAATTACATAGCGTTCGAGTTCTAACAAGGTGGGTGAGTAGGGAGTCGAGTCATGGCCTCTGTTGTTAATTATGGGTGAGGGGTTGGTTTGGTAGCCTGGGTGGTGGAAGCCTATGTAAGACCAGGTTTCATATAGGGTAGCTAGGTAAGGGACAAGTAGGAGGGAAAAGAGTTAGTATGATAAGCTTCCTGGGTGGTGTCATATTCCGTTTGATCTTAGAGGGTGGTAGTGAGGTACAGGAAGTTAGTGGACAGTAGGGAGTGGTTTGAGGTTATAAAAGTCACGAGTACTGGGGCGGGTGGTAATAGGGGCAGGGCGGGAGCGGAGCAGTACGAGTACTGGGCGGGTGGGAATAGGGGCAGGGTGGGAGCGGAGCACGAGCAAAGCGAGTGCTTTCATGAGCGGGTTTACACTAAGCCACTAGAGCCCAGGTTTCAAGATGTAACTCCTGAATAATTAACTTGCAGGTGAGTAATCTCATCTAAACAAACACCAGGTTCAATGCCTATGCTTTGGGAGCTTGTTTTACAATTTTATAGCAGTTTGCCTTAGTTTTAGAGTGTGTTCTGCAGTTTAAGTGGAGTATATGCAAACAAGCTTGGATTTTTTGTTTGGGTAAGCCTAGGGAGATTTGTGCTAGTGCTGAGGACCCTTAAATAATACTTTAAAGTCTATACTAAAATGACCAGATAATGACCTGTTTTGTTTTTACAGGTTGTGGGCAAAAGTAGAGTAGTCGCTCGAAAAGGGCGAAGTTCTTTTCTGCCTTACGCTGTGCAGGGGAAGACCTGGGAGAGATAGAGAGAGAGCTTGATTTCAGAGGCAGTCAGAAGCAGCTGTGTAGCTTAAACAACATTAGACTACCCGAGGAAACCCCTAAACTATGTTAGTAAAATCTTCACATATCTTTACATATAGCATAAATCATTATAACAAATTAGCATTTTACTGCAACAGTGCCTTATGACTGAGAGTCAAAGAATGTTGAATGTTGAATATCCTGCTTCTCAAAAAATATACAGAAGGCTCTCAATTTTCACTCTAATGAACAGCTCTGCAAAGCTGGAATATATCGTTAGCTGATGCTAGGCTAGGTGAAATGCTAGGTGATAGATGCCATTTCTCCTTCAGGAAAGGGAGGAATTTGGGTTCTATCTTTTATCACTATAAAAAGGGTTACCTTAGGGATACTCCACAAGTACAAAAGACCCTTTTAGGTGGATCCTTAATTGGGTGTCATCCCTGTGAACATTGTGTCCATTGTCCCAAAATTCTTAAAACTAGCACTTTTAGTAGCAAAAATACATCTTAGGTCTTTGACATTCCTTTTTTTGCCAACTGTAATACCGACTGAGTTATTTATTTATTTATTTATTTATTTCAATTTGATTACCGGGGAAGTCCACTGGGCCAAGAAGTGCCCATTTTCAGTGGAGGCCCGGGGAGAAAAGCTCCAAGAATAGTATAAAACAATATAGGTTACACAATGCAAATAAAGGTTGCAAAGGTTGCAAAGTTTATTGGCCATTTTGGGTCATTTCCTGTCTTTTCCAGCCCCCTGCTATAAAGCACGCTTTAGCGCGCATTAGCGCGATTTAGCGCAGAGTTGCCACTGTTGCACACTAGGGCAGTGCCGGCTAAGCAGGTTTAAACTATTCGGGCTACCTAAAGTCCACTCTTCAAATTTTCCCTTAAAACTACCTTCCTCGAACTATACTACTGATCTAATCAGCGTATCCTATAATTAAAAAGATCATCTCTACTTGACTCCAAGTAGACTATTCTCTATCTGTTAAACGTAGCACTTGCTCCTACAGTACTTATTACCTTGATACGGCACTCTTGTCATAGATAGTACCCCAAAAGGCAACCCCCATTTCTCAGTCACCCACGTCCCGAATCTTTTTAAAGTTTTTTGTCTATTCCTTCTAGCATGTCGAGGATCAGTTGCTAGTGTCCTCTCCTGCTCAGCTGGTGAACCTGGGAATATTGAGGCAATGTTACAATTGCCTCATGTACACAGACAACCCTCTCCTCCTCCCACAAAACACAAATACATGCGAGAGATGCAACTATACTGCCAAACTGGAGGCTGAGCTCTCTCAACATAGGACTGGCAAGACCAGTCAGGAGGAGAAGGTTACCACACACACTATAGACCCAGTCTCACATATTACCATTACAACCTCAAATCATACACATAAACACACAAAGACATACTCGAGGCTCTGACCAAAAATCTACCAAAACAGCAGAGGCCACCAAAGCAGACACCCAAACAACCACCACCTCAGAACACAACACCTGCAACACATAGACCTCACAGTCAGAGTGTCAAACAGTCACAGCCCTTAAGGCCAAACACAATGCCAGACACACTAGTCATTGGTGACTCCATAGTCAGACACACTGATGTCCCGCCACCAGACTGAGTAAGGAGAAGGTCACAGTAAGCTGCCTGTCGGGCTAGAATCCGCCACATAACGCAAGCACTCAGGTCTCTCAACAGCAGGTACAAATATGACTCAGTCATTGTCCACGCTGGTGTAAACGACCTGAGACGTACCTCCTTGGACTACATGAAAAGAGACATTGAGGAGCTCTCTGATTATGTAGCCCAGACAGGTATGACCCTGACCTTGAGCAGTATCCTACCTTCACCTAGAATGATGCCACAATACAGAGATAAGATGATCAGCTTTAACAATTGGCTTAAACACTGGTGTCATTCAAAGGGGATCCAGTGTCTGTCTGCCTGGGATGACATGCTGAACAAGCCACGCTGCTTCGCAAGGGACGGCTTGCACCTGTCACCCCTGGGATTCCGGATATTGGTAAAGGCTCTTGCCACCCCCATAGTGCCTTTTTTAGGCAAGGCTCAAATTCTAAACCTACCACCCTAGAACACAAAAAAGGAAAAAAACTAAGGGTAATGCTGCTCAATGCCAGAAGTCTAAATCTCAAAATGCACGCACTCGAGGCCCTTCTCAGTATGGAGAACATCGATGTCTGTGCTGTGACAGAAACCTGGTTCAAGGCTCCTGAGAGCACCCCAGCGCTATCAGGTTTTACCTCATATCATGCGTTCCGCCCCAAAATCTGGACAATACCAAGAAAGGAGGGGGTATCCATATTCATCAAGGACACCCACACCTCAAGACTGGTGGCAACGCACGATGCATCGGAGACCATCCAGGTGCAATTAACCATAGGCAAGACTGCTCTGCAAATTGTAGCATGTTACAGGCCACCCTCACAAACTCAGGAACCTCACATGGCCTTCCTGAAAACACTAGAGGGATAAATGTATCACCAAACACCATCATACTAGGTGACTTCAATTACCCTAATATAGACTGGGAACACTACTCAAGCCCAAACACCCTAGCCCAAAAGTTCCTGGAATTCATAAACTCAAATGCCATGGAACAACTAGTCACCATCCCCACAAGAGGAGATAACATACTTGATCTCATCATCACGAACATGGGAGCACAATGTTCAACACCGGAGGTGTACCCCTCACTGGTGAGATCAGACCACAAACTAATCTCGCTGGAGGTCCTCATCCCACCCCCACCTGAAATAAAAAGATCTCAGTATAGAACTTCTGAAATGCCGACTTCACACTTCTAAAGACTAGTGTGCTCTCCATTAAGCCCCCAGAGCTGGCGGAAAACAGTACTCAAGCCGCTGAATCACTTACAAATGCCTTCTACCAGCACCTGCAGGACTGCATGGATAAGGCAATCCCAAGCAAAACAAAGACTCTATGTACCAAAGGCAAGCGTCCAGTCTGGTGGACCCCAGCCATAAACAAACTCTACAACAAAAGGAGGAAGCTACTACAAGATAGAGCAAAATCCTTAAAAGGTAAGACACCCTTGATCACTATAAGTAAAAAACTAAGAGCTCTCATAAAATCATCCAAAGCAGATTTCGAGAGAAAAATAGCTAAAGACTCAAAAGACAATCATAAGGCCTTCTTTAGCTATGTTAGAAACCTGGGAGGAAACTCCCAGATATGCTCAGAGCTAGTTCAAAATGATGTGAAGATTACTGATCCTACAGACATTGCCAACATACTGGCTGACAGGTTCAGTGCAAACTTCACCCCCCCCAAAAGGAGAGATATCTATACCAAACGATTGCAGCCCCAAACATCTCCAGCGCCCAAGTGAGAACTGCTCTCTCCAAAGCAAAAACACAGCATCCATGGGACCTGATGGTGTCCCCGGCTGTGTGCTCCATGAACTCAATGAGGAATTAAACCCACAGCTAGGACAGCTGTTTAATCAAAGTCTTACCTCTGGATTCGTACCCAGGGAGTGGCGCACTGCAACTGTGGTACCACTTCACAAAGGCGGTGCCTCCACCGACCCTGGAAATTACCGGCCCATTAGCTTGACAAGCCTTATCTGCAAAGCCATGGAGAGGATCATAATGGACCTCATAAATAAAGACATAGGGAATTTGCAGACTTTGGATCCAACCCAGTTTGGCTTTGTCAAAGGCAGATCATGCCTTTCAAACTTGGTTGACTTTTTTGAAACAGTCACCAAAGCCATTGATGAGGGAAAGGCAGTCCATACAGCCTACCTCGATCTGGCTAAGGCCTTCGATACAATACCCCATTCGGGTATCATTGAAAAACTCATCAGCTTAAATGTCAACCCATACATCACAAGATGGGTTGCAAACTGGCTGAGTGACAGAACCCACAGGGTCAGAGCTGCTGGCGCCATGTCAGACTCAAAGCCTGTCACAAGTGGTGTCCCACAGGGCTCAGTCCTGGGCCCACTCTTGTTTGGCATCTACTTTTCCGGTACAAGCAAACACAGGAGGGTTATGGCTGACAAAGTTTGCAGATGACTGCAAACTGGGCGCCATAGTAGAAAACACATCTGACACAGATATCCTTCAGAAGGGTCTCACAGAAACGGATAACTGGTGCCAGAGCCACGGCCTAAAGTTAAATGCCAAAAAATGCATAGTCATACCCTTCGGGAAAAACAAGGTTACCCCTAGCTACCAAATAGGTGGCAATCCAATGAGCACAGAAGAAGTTATCAGGGACCTGGGGACCCAGGTTGATAGTAGTCTGTCATTCGACACCCATGTAGCTAAAGTAGTTAGGAAGACCTTCTACATTGCCCACCTTATCATGAAGGGATTCTCATCTAGATCAAGGGAGGTCATAGTCTCCCTTTACTCATCACTCATCAGACCAATGATTGAGTACAATGCCCCTTTCAGAATGTATCTGACCCGACACTTGCAGCAGCTGGAGAGGCCACAAAAGTTCCTCACCAAAAGGATAAAGGGTCTCAAAAATCTGTCCTATGCTGCCCGACTGAAAGAACTCCAGCTCTATTCAGTCGCCACCGCTTGCTCAGAGGTGACCTTTGCCTAACATACAAGGCCATGTCAAACCCAGATTTGATGAATATGCTTCACCTCAAAAAATCTAGATCCATCAGAGCCACAAGAGGGGGAGACTTAAACCTTGACACGGCTATTAATAGGACGTGCTGGAGGGATAGATTCATCACCCAAAGACTCCCTATGCTGTGGAACAAAATCCCGGTACATGTGAGGCAGAGCACCTCGCTGGCCTTGTTCAAGAGAAATCTTGACCAATGGATGGGAGATCGCAGATATACCCCAGGGATTACCTCAGTGTCACTGCTCGACAGAGGCACAGCAAAATAATGGGTATAGTTCCCCATACTAAAGGGGTGGCGTAAGCCACAAAACGATGGGCTAGGCTTGTAAATGCCCTCGGGCAGATAGCCTAGTATGAACCTATGAACCTATGAACCTAAGTAAAAATACATACAATATAGTTTGTAAAAACAAGTAGGGTTAATACATTTGAGAGTTGCAGAGAACTTGATGGCAGATTTTTTTTTTTTAATCAATATTTATATGCTTACAGTCACTTAAAGTCTGTTAGTTGTAGGTATTTTGAGAAATTAGAATAAGTATGAGAGTATAGTGGAGTAGGAGTAGAGGTGCTTAGTTAGGAGTCCCTATGGAATTTAAGTGGGGTGAAAGCAAGAGCATTTCCATTTGGAGGATAGGTGAAGAAAAAGTTGAGTTTTGAAGGATTCAGTGTTGGGTATAGTCCTAAGTGAAGTAGGCAGAGAGTTCCATTTTTTACCTAGTGAGAAGGAGAGGAAAAGCTGGCCAGCTGGTAGTTTCGGTTTACTAATGGAGATTAGGTTTTGGTTTTCAGATCTCAGTGATCTGTTGGGGATGCATGGAGGAAGGATGCCCTTTAAGGCTGGGCATTTATTAGGGGAGAAAGTTTGTGAGCGGTGGTTAGTTGTAGATAGTCTAGGTGATTAGGGAGTTCTAGCCAGTTCAGAGAATGAAGGCTGTGGCAGTGGTGAGTTGATGTTTTGGATTTGGTGGCAAATTTAGAGATCTTATTATAGCAAGCTTAGAGCTTAGAGGTGTTAGTAGCAGACAAGTTGGTTAGGAGAGGGGCTCCATATAGAAGAGAAGGTAGGAGGAAATATGTTGCCAGGGTATGCCTAGAGGAGTTTGAAAGGAAGTGATTGTTCCTATATAGCATACCTAGCTTTTGGTGGGTTTTCGTAATGTTATGTTGTATGTGAATATCAAATTTGAGGTGTTCGTCTATGGTGATGCCAAGGAGTTTTGCAGAGGGGACCACTTTAATGGCAGTGTTAGTTTGGCTCAGAACATTGAAAGTGTTTTTGTCCAGAGAGGAAACTTTGGAGGGGAGAAAAATTAGTATTTTGGATTTATTGGAGTTAAGAGAAAGGTGGTTTTGGTGCATCCAGTTTTCTGTGGTGGTAAAGGCTAATTGGGTTTTGGTCTGGAGTTCAGGAAGGTTAGGGGCAGAGCAAACCAAGGTAGAGTAATCTGCGTATTGGATGATTGTGGTGTCAGGGATAAAGGTGTGAAGGTTGTTTATGAAGATGTTGAAAAGCATGGGTCAAAGGATGGATCCCTGAGGAATGCCAGTAGATGTGGGCAAAAAGGAAGAGAATGAGTTCTTCCATTTGACTGCTTGATATCTATCAGATAGGTAACTGGAGAACCAGGAAAGAGTGTTTGGGGAGAGTTTGAGATTAGCCAGATGATGAAGAAGGTGTGTGTGGGAGATGGTGTCAAAAGCTTTTGAAAGGTCTAGCAGTACTGTGGATACAATGAGTCCAGAGTCCCGAGCTTGATTGATAGTTTCTAAGAAGGATAGTAGTGCAGTTATGGTATTGTGGCTGGGATGGAAGCCATGCTGGGTGGGTGTAAGGAGGTGATTTTGAATGAGATAGGGTAAGAATTTGTGGTGGACACATTTTTCTAGAATTTTAGATATTGGAGAGAGTAGGGCGATAGGGCAGAAGTTAGAAATAGAGGTGTTTTTGCCTCCTTTGTGAAGAGGTAGGATGTAGGCTGAACACCAAAGTTTGGGTACGTATGACTCAGTTAAGGATCTATTAATCAGAATACTAATTGGAAGGGCGATACCTTTAGCTGCATGTTTGAGGAAGGAAGGGGGAATGTTGTCAGGGGCGTTAGAACCTGGCTTTAGCTTGGAGAGAAGCTTTTTTATAAAAGCTGTGGATAGAGGTTTGAGATGGAAATTGGGGGGGGTTATTGTTTGGGTTGTTGGGTGGAGAGGAAAGGGAGTTAGGTGGGTTGTTATTAGGAAATGTTATGGTTAGTTTAGCTATGGATTCAATGAAGAAGGTATTGAAGTGGGAGCTAAGTTTGTTATCGGATAGATTAGGGTTGGGGCAGGAGTTGTTTTGAGATCCGGGATGAAGAAGGGAATTGACTGATTTCCAAAATTGTTTAGGGTTTTTATTGTTATTGGACTGAAGTTCAATATAGTAGTTTTTTTGTCTTTGGTAATGAGTCTCTTTACTTGGTTGTGGAGTTGGGTGTATAGAAGTAAGGTAGGGGATAGTTTATTTTTCTGGTAGAGCTTCCAGGACTTATCTCTTTGACCCATGATTTGTTTAATTTCTTTGGTCAACCATGGTGCAGAGTTAGTTTTGATTTGCTTATTTCTTAGAGGGGCTAGGGAGTTGAGAGTATTTAGGAAGATGGAATTGAGATGTTCAACAGCATTGTCAAGTGGGAGGATATTTAGAGGTTGCCAGTTGATTTGTTTGAAGATGTTAGAGAAAATTAAGGGGTTAAAGTTACTGAGGTTACGAGTTTGAATGTAGAGGTGTTGGTGTTGGGTGGAGCTGTTTGATCGATGGATGAAGGCAGGGAGATGGTCACAGAAGGTGTCAGGGATAGTGCCACTGAGAGTGATTTTGTTTGGATGGGAGACTAGAATCCAGTCTAAGATGGACCCTGGGGGATGGTTTTTGTTAGGGCAAAAAGTTGATGAGATTACTTGGGGGAAGTTTAGAAGGTTAATGGAAAGCGAGGGTGACGGTGAGTTGATTTTATTCCAGTCGATATTGACATCGCCTAGAATATATGTTTCATATTTTATTTGAGTTGAGGACCAGTATAGAATATCTTCAAGGGTGGAGATATTGTTGCCAGGGGAGATATATAAGGATATGAAGCAGATATTCTTGTGTTTATTTAATCGGAGAAGGCTAGCTGTGATTTTGGAGTTTGTGAAATTAGGGGTAGGAATTTGAAGGGGTAGTAGAGAGAGATGATTAGAGTAAATTATGGCAGAGCCACCACCTTTTTTGATTAAACGGTCACTTCTGAGGATGTGGTAACCAGGAGGTAATATTTCAGAGTCAGTGGTATGGGGTTTTAGCCAGGTTTCAGAGATGGCTAGGATGTCGGGTTTATTGTGATTAATCCAGGCTTGCAGATGGTGACATTTGTTGTTAAGGCTCTGGGCATTGATAGTGAAGATTTTCAGAGTGTTAAGGGGGGAAGTGGGAGGGGGACAGGAAGGGTGGGGAGTGTTATTTGTTGTAGGTGAGGAGGAAGATGGAGGGATGGAGTAGTTTGCACTGGGACAAGGGCCAGGGTTAGGATGAATGTCTCCAGATAAGGCTAGGACATTGCAGGTGATCAGTTTTGGACTGTAAGGTTTGTATAGTAGGTATTTGTTAGGGTTTAGCAGAGGTTTCAGAGAGAGAGTTTTAGTTGAGGTAGAGAATAGTTTGGGATGAAAAAGGTGTTTTAGTTGAGGTAGAGAATAGTTTGGGATGAAAAAGGTGTAACAGGTTGGGTGGAATAAGGGAGGAGCATATGGAGTGAAAGTGAGAGAGTTCGAGAGGTAGTAGTTGGGGGTTATGGGTAGTTTGAGTAGGACATAGGAGAGGAGGAGCTTTATGGGAGTATGAAGTAGCATGATGAAGAGTTATTAGTAGGATGAGAAGGGAGCAGGAGAGTTGAATAGTTAAGGGGAGTTTGTAGGGCATGTTAGGATAAGGTAGGGTAATATACAGACAGGAGAAAAATAGTGATGTATGTTAGTTGAGAAGGGAAAGGTCAGAAGTGAATGGAGAGAGTTAGATATTGAAGGATAGGATAAAGGGAAACAAAGTGTGCAGGGGTAGGAAGAGAGTAGGGGGGAGGATTAGCAGTGGGAGTGGAAAATGAGGTGGGGTTTTTCTTGATTAGAGAATAGGGGAGGAGTAAGTGGGAGAGGACTGTGATTGGGTAGTAGGTTAGGTAGGTGGAGCTTGTTAGGTATATGTGTAGATGTGATAGGGGCAGGTCGGAATTGGGGGCAGGGTAGGGGAGCGGAGTGAGCCCGAAGGGCGAACGGAGCGGGTTTGGACAAGAGAATAGACTGCCGAGGAAGACAATCAGTAAAGTATGACAATGCAAGAGGTAAGTCTGAGAGTGGGAGAGTGTAGAAGAAAGTTAAGAGACGAGTAAGGAGAGAGTCAGGATATTACAGGAGTAGAGGGTGATTAAGGATACCTTAGGACAAAGGAGAAATGGTGAAAGAGTAAGTCTATAGAGAAGTAGGAACAGAGTTCTGGAGGTACGGTTAACAATAGGATAGGAAATTAATATACAGTAGGCTTGTGATGAGATGCCACCTAGTGGCCAGTCACTTTATTGCAGCAGGTAGGTCACCTAGAGGGGGTGGCAGGTTAAGGGAGAAGGGTGGGGATGAGCCAGATAGTGATAGAGAGTATATAAGCTGGAAGAAGGACAATTATACAAAATGACAGATGTTCAGTAGGGGGGAGGATTGGCTGCTGGCTAACCTAACTGGGAAGCTTGCCTAACCTAGCAGAGTCTTAAAAATTCATATCATTGCTATTTGCTCTTAGCTGTAACAATACATACTTTCACTATCTTTTAGAGAGAAAAGGTTTCTCAGGGAGCTGGTAGGTTAATTCTTTAGTTTGAAATAATTTTCTGAGGCATCCAGCAGGGTTAATTCAGGTGTTTGGTGCAGGGACAACAGAAACAGAAGGCTGGTAATATACACGAAGAGAGAAAAAGGTGGTAAGGCAGACAATACGTAAACTATAGAGCAGGTAAAGACATTTCACAGACACAGTTGCATGTGTTGTTGTAGTAAAAAATACTCTGCTAGTATAACAAATCTCTAAAGATTACAATATAATCCAGGTGCTATTAAGAATTTAAAACTTCTCATAACACATTCAGATAGTTGGGATAAAAAAGAAGAAGCCATTTATCTAGTCAGTTGTCAGTGTTCTGCCTTTTATGTAGGACAGACCTCTAGACCACTAAAAATCAGGATATCAGAACATCTTAGTGATGTTAAAAAACATAAAATCACCAATGCCCTATATAAACACTGTTTAATACATACTAAAGCATTCTTTAGTTTTACAATAATTGATAAAATTAGTGGACCAAGGAACAACAAAACTGGCTGGCATGATATTCTAAACAAAAAAGAAAAAAAGTGGATAATTAAATTAGGAGGCTTATTCACACCTGGATTGATAGAACAATTTTGAACGGTCACATGTGAGTCATATATAAGGAGTGTTTGCTTTTGATTTTAATTACACTGAGGAAGGCTAAGTAATGCCATAGCCGAAACTGGTCTGTTTTTTCACTCCGTTATGTGCTTTTGCATTTGAATAAAAGAATTGGATTGCTGCCTAAGTTGCTGGTATCATTTGTTTCTCATGGACAGGTAAAAACCTCACTCTCCAAAGCCAAGAACACAGAATCCATGGGACCTGACAACATCCCAGGCTGCCTTCTATATGAACTATAGAATGAACTGCCACTCCACCTAATCACCATGTTCAGTCATAACCTCACTTCAGGCTTTGTGCCCATTGAATGGTGCACCACGACAGTTATCCCACTCCACAAAGGGGGAGCCATGACAGACCCTGGAAACTACTGCCCCATTAGCCTGATGAGCCTGGTCTGAAAGGCCATGGAACATATCATCATGGAACTCATAAACAAAGATATTAGAAATTTCCAAACTCAGGACCCCACACAGTTTGGGTTTGTAAAAGACAGATCATGTCTCCTAAACCTGATAGACTTCTTTGAAGCAGTCACCAAAGCCATAGATGAGGGTAAGGTGGTCCACACAGCCTATATAGATCTTGCCAAGGCATTCAACACCATCCCCCACTCTGGAATTATAGATAAACTCACTAAACTAGGTATAAATCCCTATGTTACAAGATGGGTTGCCAACTGGCTTACTGGCAGAACCCACACTGTGAAAGTAGCAGAATCCAAATTGGACTTCAGACCAGTGACAAGTGGAGTACCACAGGGTTCAGTCCTGGGTCCTCTCCTGTTTGGTATCTACTTCTCTGAAGTACAGGCTAACACAGAAGGTCTTTGGCTAACTACGTTCACAGATGACTGCAAACTAGGAACCATAATTGAAACTCCTAACGATGTGGACATCCTAAAAAAGGGCCTCATTGATACAGATGCCTGGTGTCAAAGCCATGGCCTCAAGCTCAATGCCAAAAAGTGCATTGTCATCCCGTTTGGTAAAAACTCTGTGCCCATGAACTACCACATAGGCGGTAGTCTACTTAACACTGAAAGTCTGATAAGAGACCTTGGGACACAGGTGGACAGTAGTCTCTCCTTTGATAATCACATCACCACAGTGGTCAGGAAATCCTTCTACAAGGCACACCTCATCACAAAAGGATTCTCATCCAGAAAAAAAGAGGTCATTGTTCCCCTCTACTTATCGCTCATTAGACCCATTATAGAGGACAACGCCCCTTTTGGTATGTACTTCACAAGATATCTACAACAACTGGAAAGGCCACAGAAATACCTCACAAAGAGGATTACTGGCCTCAAACAGATGCCCTATGCAGACCGTCTCAAAAAACTCCAGCTTTACTCCGTCACATACCACCTACTCAGAGGCGATCTCTGCCTAACATACAAAGCTATGTGAAATCCAGAACTGTTGGACATGCTCCACTTAAAGAAATCCCAATCCCTCCGAGCTACATGCTCTAAGGACCTAAACCTTGTCACCACAATAAACAGAACATGCTGGTGGGTTAGATTCCTGTCCCAGAGACTTTCCATACACTGGAACAGACAACCTATCTATGTCAAGCAGAACTCCTCATTAGCACTCTTCAAGAAAATTCTTGATTATTGGATGGGTAATAGGAAATTCACCCTGAGGATCACTTCTGTGGCTCTGCTTGACAGGGGCACAAGAAAATAATTTTCCTGAGTGGCCAAAACCAGGGTACCTTTTTTGGCTAGGCTTGTATAGGCCCTAGGGCCAATAGCCTAGTACCTACCTATGAACCTATGAACAGCAACCATAGATATCCCTAATAACACATAACAACAGATGTGCAGCAATCACATAGCAAACAGACCACATGCATATATGGAACTATAGTGACCCTTACAATGGCATGCAGGTGACATTGTCCGTAACAGGCCAGCAATTATAGTGTCCCCACAGGGACATGGTTACAAACAAATAGCACAAAGCATGGTACAATACGATATATGTCCCAATGGTAGGTAAGCTGCAGCCATACCTATTAAGTTGTGTGAATAGTTTGTTGTCGCAGCTAAGGTGGGGGGGGGGAGACAGAGATGTGTATTAAGAACTATGGTAATCTTGCTGTATGAGTTGCTCAGACCTGTTTCCATCTTTATGTCTTTCAGGCAAGGTGTCACACAGCAGGTTACCTGTCTATTCAGCAGACGAAAATGAGGTCATCATCAACCACCTGGTATAGCACTACCAGGTGCTGTTTGGCAGGACAGCCCATGAGCAGCAGGAGTGGACCACCCTGTGGAATGATCTAGTCCACAGAGTCAATGATGTTGGCCTGCATAACTGCAGTTTTGTGCAGGTCCGGCATCATTGCAGTGACCTGCTTTGCAATGATCATTGGTGTGCTGCTGCAGTCCAGGAGGATCACCTCGTAATGGGGAGGTCATGTCATCCATCCCTCCTGACATGTGTTGAGGAGCTCCTCGCCAGCCTCGTGGCACCTGCCTGCCCGCACATGCAACAACTGGCGGAGACCATAGTGGAGGTGGATACTGCCCACACACCAGCAGAGGAGCATGCAGGTAAGGCCACAGAGCATATCAGTAGACCAGTGTTTCATATCCATCCACATTTGTACATGTAGATCATGCATATGTGAGATGTCATATATATAGTCTGTTGCTGTGAAATAGTAATAAACAGATGTGCATAAGCTGCAGTATTGTGGACTTGTATTGTTGGTGTACTGTAATGCTGCACCCATCCTGTACCAATGCCACAGCTGTGGCTACTGACATCACATTTCTCACACACTTATGTAGGTCCCTCTGGTATACCACCAAGGCAGCAGCCTGTAGCTTGTGAGTATGGTTTATGTTCATGCCTACCAATACACCGGTCATATAATGGCTATGGTATATTCCATGCACACATGTAACACACCTTCCCATAATGCATGCTGTACATGTTCATGTATTGTTGCTGTTAACTGCACTGCATCACAGTGGTGACCATGATGGTGTATCTGAAGGGTATGTCAGACACCTGCAATATAACTAACATCCTGTCACTGCAAAATGTGTCCACAGGGATGAACATAATGGTGGGACAAATGGCCTACAGTAGGGACATGTGTGAAACATCACCCTTATACAGTGCTACAACAGTGTATATACCAGTATTACAATGGCAACTGTTACAAACCTACACTATGGCATAATATAATACTGTGGTCCACAACCCTTAAAACCTGCAATGTGGTCCCAACATGAGCAATGAGTGTGTAATACGGAATCATAGGTTAGGGCAGCAAATATGGGGAATACATACTTTAACAAACACTGGAAGCATATGTGTCCACACACTCCAGACAAAAAATATAGTGGAAGCAGCTGTTGAGGTACTGACTGGATGCATTTGTCATGGAAATGCACCTTTCAGCAAGTACACGTCTCCAATGTCACAACATGTATGGGTCTGCTGTCCAAGATGTTTGGCCATCAAATGTGCACACTTACCTGCAACAGAGGCAGCCATGGCTTGTACACATCTTACATGACATGGCGTGGACCCATACCAACAGGTAGCACCCATGAGCTAGACATGTAGCCATACCTCACCATTGCATATACCATGGCAAACTGTGCAGACAGTCACTTATGTGGCAAGGATGTATGGGACAGGAATGATGTAGGAAATAAACAGATGGCCATCCAAGACAGATGATGTCACATGTAGCAAAATGGTCATGCGGGCTGCCTAGTAACATGCCACAACACTGAGGGGGTTGCAGGAATGTCTAGCAAGTACTGGTTGTGCAGTACCCATGTCAGCAATAGCCTGGACTCTACAAGCACGTGGCCTATGTGTTAGGGTAATCAGATGTGACAGTTGTACTACAGGAAACATCAGCCAGGCGTCTCTCTAGGTAGTGTATGCATAACAGAAGAGGTTCCCAAAAGTCATGTGTTGCAATGTGTACTGGTGTACCATGACCACTTTGGAAACATAGAGACCTTATCATTTAAGATACATGTGCTGCACAACCAACGCCTCACCCCACCTCAGGCCCACCATCCCTATCTGTACTGTGCTGGTGCCAGTGTACACCTGTATGTTTGCCATTCATTAGCTGGGACTAGGCTCTTGCACATTGTGTTCAGTGTTTGGAACACTGCAAACTGACACACATATGTAGGACATAGTTGTCAAGCATCTGCGAAAAGGCTGAAGGTGGGGAGGGAGTGTCATCATGACACACCAGTGCACTGCACAGAGATCCTAAAGATGCTATGAATGGCTGTATCTGCACACAGTCAGGTACAGGAATTGTGGCAGATGTAACCCTGACACCACAGCAATAGTGATGGCAGTGTGTGAACTCCAAGGGATGTGCACATGAGTTGACCTTGCAATCATGCAGAGTTGAGGGACATGTATAGGGCAAACTGACCATATACTGGCAAATGCAGATGGCCCACGCTGGTATACCCCTGCCAGGAATAGTGACTGCTGTAGTACACATAGCAGTAGGTGCAACAAACTGTCATGATAACAGCATACCCACATATGCACCCACAAAGTGTATGCATCGTGGTCAGCATCAGCACAACTAACATATTTGTTAGACACTACATTTGAATGTACAGGACATATATCATAGATCAGGCTCATGTAATGTGAACATATGCAGTGATGTGGTCCCATGGCATATCAAGGAAGAGGGCGTTATATCAATGAGGGTGTTTATACTCCCCATAGCCACAGTAAGGTTTGACAGTTGCCAGTGTAATAGTGTTGTATTGGTCATACATGCACAGCTGATGTTGAGATCTGTAAATCAGACATCAGGCATTCACAGATGACATCTGTCCACATATCATCCCAGGTATGTGTCGGAAAAACACATAGCGGCTGTGAGCATTAGAGCAGACATAACTGACACAGTAATACACATTCAGCAATGGTGTGTACAGCTGTGAGGTATGGTGCACAGTACATGGCAGGGTACAGAACAGGTGTACAGCAATACTGTGTACATGGGTGCAGTGTTTTCCAGGGGAAGGGGCATCACCTACTAACACAGCCCATGCATCACACACATGTATACTGTTGCTAGCATGGATTGACTATACCTGCACTGCATGCTGTTGAGTACCATATGTTATGCATGTTGACAGATGGGTAATGGGAGGTCTGTGTGTACTATCTTTGTGCAACCTCACCTGTAGGTGTGTGTGTGTGTGTGGGGGGGTTATTTTGTCTGTAAGTGCAATCTGGTGGAGTTGAGGGGGTTGATGCATGTAGGATGTGTGTGTGTGTGTGTGTGTGTGTGTGTGTCTGTGTGTGTGTGTGTGTGTGTGTGTGTGTGTGTGTGTGTGTGTGTGTGTGTGCACGCGCGCATGTGTGTGTGTTTGTGTGCATGTCCATGTATGCACATGTGTGATTGTGGGGTTGTTCATACATCTGTACACCCCTTTGGAATTGTGCAGTATATGGACATGGACTGATACATGAGACACCAGGAATACTTGTCTGATATGCAATATCAGGACAGCTAATAGTATAATAAGGTCTGTAGCATGGAACATGCATTGGGAGGGAAACTAGACACCATGTATACAGTTAAAATTGCAATCAGCAGAAAGGTGAATGACTACCCACATATGCAGCACTACAGATGCATTGGGGAATTACTAGACAACACCGAGGAGTGTATCCATATATTACTGTTGTCCACATAATAAGTTGATTGAGTAGCAGATCTTGCATCTACTGAGTAATAGTTATGTATGACACTCCAGTGCGTGATATTATTGAGTGAACGTAGTAGCCCCTAGCATATGGGGGTCATGCTCACAATGTCCAGACATACCCAGGGTGAAGACTGGATGACAGCAGTGAGGTCTTGTAAAACCTACTCCAATCAAGTCAAAGAGGTAATGGAGTAACAGGTCATGTATTGTGATCACTTGTCTAGGCATTTAGCAGAATGATACATTAATGAGTGGTATTAATGAGTGTATGTTACCGAGTGTGATGCAGGATGGGAAACTTACGTGAATAATCTTGGGACTGTCTGTAAACTCAGGGACAGGTAGGTATTATGGTGGAATTTCAGGGTGTGTGTGTGTGTGTGTGTGTGTGTGTGTGTGTGTGTGTGTGTGTGTGTGTGTGTGTGTGTGTGTGTGTGTGTGTGTGTGTGTGTTTGTGTGTATGTGTGTGTATGTGTGAGTGTATATGTGTGTACTGTTATGCAATGCTGTACAGGTCTTAAAGTGCATTTCTTGTTTTCCCCTCACATGTGGCGAGGTGGGTCAGAGTCCCTCCTGCATGCAATCTGCTGTTGGTGTCCATACAGACACCAAAAATGATGATAGGACTGTTGAGGCATAGGCAAGGTTGTCAGAGGCTAAAACTGCGCCATCATTTGACATCCCCCTTTTATCCACCCCAACCCTGCACACAGTCACAGTACCTATAAATACTGCATCACCAGTGGCCATAGCAGTGGGACAGTTGGCGGTTGATGGCAGTGCACAGAAGAATGTGGTATCTATGCCTGCTGTATCTGGACACAGCAGGCATAGCTAGATGTCTGTCAGGGCACCACATAGGCAGATGTACCAGAATGCTCATGGGAGGGCTGCTGGTCATCATGCCCCTGGCAGAAGTGCCACAGCTGGTACCACCAGACGCATGTTTCAGACTTTCTTGGGGGTGCAGGCATGTATGAAACTGTACACCAGACAGGGTCTGAGGCTGCAGAGGGCTGCTTTCTCATCTGTAAATGGCAGCATCCATGAACTTGCAGGTGCCTCTGTGATTATACTGAGGTCATGGATAGACAGTTGGGTGAGATGGTGGGCCTCATCAACCATGGATTGCCCATGCTAGAACATGCTGTGGGAGTGGGGGCGATGCCCATGTGGATGTAGGCTAGCAAAACCAACATCTGGTGGTCAACATGGACATGCAAGGACACCAGGCCACTCCCGTAGTTCAGTACCAGCTCCAGCACTGCAGGGGTGGGTGCTGTCCACACCACATCACAGCAGGCCACATGCACCTGGCCCTGGCCAGTCCCAGGAGACACCTAGTTCCAGCGGACATATGTCATCATCAGGGGAGAGTAGCACATCAAGGCCTGTACCAGGACATGCCCATTGAAACTCTGGCAGGCACAGTCCATATGTCCATGGCCAGAGGTGGTGAACTGCACATCTTGCCAGGTATGGTCTGCAGCTGTCCAAGAAACACCTGTATAGGGCAGCCATATGGCAGAATTGTGTGCATGCATACCTACACACTATACAAACACACCGAGGGCAACCCCATACCTACACATGCCACATCACCATGCCCATATCAGAAAATTACACCCTTCACCCACACACATGGTGTCAAACGTATGGCACACCCTAGGTCTCTGGCAAACCAACAACACACCCTGTGCATATGATACCTGTGCCACATACCTGTCATCCATAACATCAATGCAGGGATGGCTAATATGGTTCTAATGCACATGGTGACTGTACTACAGTGCATCACTGTATGGCTGTGTAACATACTGTCAGCAGTAATGTTTAATGCTTACATGTCAGGTAGTGTAGCTGTCCAGCCATGATGTATTATAGCTGTTAGTAACACTGAGTGATTTTGGTCTCCGTAATGTATCCATTTGCATTGTAGGTGTACATGTGTCAGCAGGAGGATGGTCTGCTGTCATATCTCACAAGGGGTATGGCACTGTGGTGATACCATGGCTGTGCCATATCCTGATTACAGTTGTACACGTCACAGGTCTGTATAACAGTTACTGCCTGTGCCACATGGACAGTTGACCCCCTGGGACATGTATAGTCAGCAACCTGAAGTAGATCCCTCCACATACACACACACTCGTATTTGGCAACACTGAGACTAGACCCCCTACCTAGGTATGTAGTGCTACTGATGTGTATGGCTTTCATTGCACACACTACACAGCATTTAGGATGAGGTGTGTTCCAGGATACATGCTACATTTAGAACATCCCCAGGCATGTACAGTATGGCAACAGGGGATGTAATGGTTGTATATGGACAATACATAGTGTGACATAACATCATATACACATTAACAGACACATAACAGGCAGATACACATGCGAGAGACCTGAGCCTATCAGTGCTAACTAACTTGTCAGTGTGTCCAATGTGGTACAGGTAGACTGCACACAGCACATGCATAACTGGGCTGGATTGTGTTATCAGTTGCCTGTATGGTTGATGATGACAGTGGTCACCATACAGTGGTACATGGGACATGTACCGAGGGTACCATGGTGTAATGCCCCACTGTGGATATTGTACACACTGGAACCCATGATGACACTCTGACATACTCACCATCACACATTGACCAGGACTGCTATACAACCCACTGTCCATCCCAACAGTGGTACTACAGGGATATATATATAATCCACATGCCACAGGCATAGTAGGGTGATGCATTGTCATGCTTCTCCTATGGGCAGCAACATCACTATCTGTAATACTGTGTGGCAATGCATATTGTAATAGGAGTATGCGGCCTCAGAATGCTGTACCCTAGAGGTATACACACATGCACACATACACACACTTGTCAGAACTCAGTGGGTATCCCATGCCTATCAACCCATTTGTACAACAGTGTCGTGCTGCTACTGCAAGGCTCAGGTAGCCTTTAGGGAAAAGAGTGTAATAGGATACATGTAATGTCTGGTACAGCAGCAGCCACATCTAACTATGGCAATGGGTGTTGCGGTGGGTGTGAAGGCCCTCATGATATTCCCAACTACAGGTGTATTAACACACAGACACTGATATCCTCAGTAATGCACATGTACACATTTGTCAGTACTGGGGTGCATCGCTGCAGGTGGTCATAGGTGTGTACCTGGCTATTGTCCATGGAGAGATGGGACGTGTAGGGGGATGTGTGTACAGTGGTATCATGCCACCTGCCATATGCCATCAGGCAATCTATCTGCAGACACCACTGTGGTGACCCTTAGGGTGAGAGTGACATGCATCAGCCAGTCCTCTGGGTGCCTCCTGCAAATGGCCAATGAGGGAATCCAGTTGACAAGTATGCAACATGTATTACAAAACATGGTTAGTGTCTGTGTTGATGACCTGTACCCAAGCATGTTCTGTTGACTGTGATAGTGTAGTGGAGGTTCCTGTGGCATATGGTGCATACAGGTTGTGTCCTATCTGTGCCAGTTATAAACACAGCTGGGCAGACATGTCAGTGACAGTCAAGCAAAGGTTGCCTGTATGTACCTAAGCTGGATACCTGCCATCTGCACATCTGTACAGTGACTGACAGAGATCAGCCTGCCAACTAGCTATGCAGTTTGAGGAATGTGTCAATAGATAGACTACTCACAACAATATGTATGCAATTACTACATGTTGGCAGTCCCCACTGATGTATAGCAATACAGACAATAGTCTACAGTTAATTTCCACATGTCAGATCATTATCCAGTAGAGGATATATAATGTGACACAGCTCACACACCAGGAGCATGACAGTGAGGACTCAGAGTCCATCTATACATGCAGGGGTTCTTGTTGCCAGTACTACAATTAGCAATCAACTCTTGCTTGGGAAAGCACTGTCAACAGTAGTAATGGCATGATACACTACATGCCAGTGTGATGATACATCACTTGGGATACTACCCTTGTATGTAACACATTCATATGGATAAGAGTGTTGTACAGGTCTTATATACTCAAGTGTCCCAGACATGACACTCACGCCCCTTGCTACTGTACTAACAGCACATAGACTGATGTTATGTAAATGGCATTACATACACCTATTACAGATGTCAATACCCTGTTATGTTATCAGACTGGAATGTGAGCACAGGTTACCAGAGATAAGCCATGCTTAGCAGGTGTCAGCAGTGCTGCAATATAACAGCTAAGCAGATTTGCACACTGGTAAGCGAAGGCTACATGGTGTAAGCACCCGTACATTTAATCGTACATTAGCATCACTTAGCTTCACACAAACCCATGCAAACGTGCTTAAAGCTGCTCAAAACTGCCTTAACTATTCTGTATCCAACAGCCCTTGTTCTACCCAGCAACAAAATAGACAACTCTTGCAGGTCTTGAACCCAGGACCATGTACACTATAGTCACAACAGATAACCACTACACCATGACTGCGGTGAAGACAGTTGTTGTATTTCCAATACATCTGTCAGTAGACATATTGAATAGTATTGAACAAATGCTGTGACTTCTACAATTGTATAGTACATGTTAGTGATATTACTGTTGCATCACATATGTTGTTATATCTAAATATACACATATCAGATACATACAGTGTGATACATCTGGTAAGATATACACAACAGTAATGTTTACACATGACAAGGATATGAATAGGTTCATAGGTTAGTACTAGGCTAACTGCCCTTACGGGCCATTTTAAACCTAGCCAATTACCCCATGTCAGAATCAGAATCAAACCCTTCACCTTTTGTTTTTAAGGTAAGCACCTTAACCATTACGCCCTATATATATATATATATATATATATATATATATATATATATATATATATATATATTTATTTGGTCGACAGTTCATTTGATCGACAAGCATTTGCCCCCTTCCCCAATGTTGTGCGACCCTGGAGTTGATATATATAGTTAGGGGTGTGGGGCACAGCCCCACACTGGGGTTGTGGGGGTGAAGCCCCACCTAAACTGCTTGTCGATCAAATGAACTGTCGAAAATAAACAGTCGACCATATGAACTGTCGACCAAGTCATATGGACCCATATATATATATATATATATATATATATATATATATATATATATATATATATGTATCTGTATATATATATATATATATATATATATATATATATATATATATATATATACACATATACTTATGTAGCTATATGTTGACATGTACATACACATATATATTCATATATATGTATTTATACACATCTGTATAGTGCATATTGCATCATATATATGGCTATTTATAGATCTCTCTCTCTCTGTGTATATATATATATATATATATATATATATATATATTATATATATACATATATATATATATATATATATATATATATATATATATATATACCATCATATATGTACAGATATACCTATTTATGTCGATATATATGTAGATGTCTATAACTATATGTGCATATATATCTATATATCTGTATATGTGTAGACATAAATAGCTGTGTAGATGTATGTATATATATATATAAATATAAATACATATATATATATACATATATATATATATATATATATAAAATATATGTGTGTGTTTGCATCTGTGTATATATATATATATATACATATATATATATCCATATATATGTAGATATGTCTATATATATATATATATATATATATATATATATATATATATATATACATATACTTATGTAGCTATATGTTGACATGTACATACGCATATATATTCATATATATGTATTTATACACATCTGTATAGTGCATATTGCATCATATATATGGCTATTTATAGATCTCTCTCTCTCTGTGTATAGATATATATATATATATATATATATATATATATATATATATATATATATATATATATATATATATATATACCATCATATATGTACAGATATACCTATTTATGTCGATATATATGTAGATGTCTATAACTATATGTGCATATATATCTATATATCTGTATATGTGCAGACATAAATAGCTGTGTAGATGTATGTATATATATATCCATATATATGTAGATATGTCTATATATGTATATATATATATATATATATATATATATATATATCTGTATACATATATGTTTACCATATGTCCAGAACATGGAGTGGAGTCTTACCTCAGCACCAACTCAACCTCTTAGTGCAAGAGGATGTCATGTATGTATTGCATGTATATATGTAGACTGTTGCTACTGTAACAGGGGTTGTCTTAACAGACATGTTGCGTGTGGGAGATAACATTTACTATTGACATGTACGCCATTGATTAGTGACAGACATCCTAAGGACATCATAGTACAGTACCACTGATAGCACAGTAATGATCATGTGGACTACAGCACAGATATGACCAATATATGTGGACAGTCTGGCACTCTCTGGTCAGTCCAGAGGTACACACAGATCCCCTTCATGCGAGACATGTGGACCATGCCTGACAGTGTGGATATTAATAGCCATGTACATGGGTGTATCACATAAATACTGGACTACATATGCCGGCATAGTTTATGCATTTACACACACCTGTCTGCCCTGACACATAATAACTGGTAGTGCAGAGGTCACATGGCCACCCAGTAGTTAGTGACATATATCTGTACAGAATCTAACTGCTTTGTCAGTAATACACAACAGTTATGGTGGCCCGGCAGCAGTACATCTTGAAAATATCTGGACATAACATCACACTGGGTAATTACACTAAGCTGCTAGGCATGTAACAAAGCACTGTGCAAACTACAGGCATACTGACACAACAATGGCCTACATTTTGTATGGGGGAATACTCATGTACCTGCAAATATAGCAGGCTCTCCAGGCATGTCACAGCACAGAGTGACAGACAACTGTGTGAAAGTGCATACCCACAACCAGTGTAAACACAGATACAGCCACATAAGGTACACAGGCTTAATATGACACCATATGGACTGTCTGATCAACACCATCCTCATATGTTCCACTCACACACTAACCCTACATAAACTGGGTCATGACACAGTGTGGTCCAATGCCTGTCTGTGGTATGGGACATGTGTGTGTGGCTGTCAAAACATGTGAGCTGATAAGGTACCATACACTGGAGCAGCATGTAACATCTAATAGAACAGGACAAAGAACAATGACATCTATCACAGTCTGTACACAGGCCAAGGTACGTATTCACAATACACATACTGTCAACAATCACCATAAATACATGGACCCCACTACTGAACACACAACCGCAGAATGCCCAGGTTATGTCCTCAGAAATAACCCCAATTATATATATAACATGTCTAGCAGTCTGATATCTGACTGGCTTGTTATCAGGTATGATGTCAATAAATAATGGTGTACAGAACATATGCACCTCTTACTGCATGGCATATGTAAAAAGGTTGACAGATTTGTGGCTGGAGCCACAAACACTGGGCCAGTATTGGCATGTTGTTGTGATACCCTCATACATTTACTGTTGTAACAGGGTTTGTTGTGACATATGTCCTATGAGGGATATGAAGTCAGTAACTGTCATGGCTGTCACCATGTACTGAAAGCAATCCACAGACTATGCTTCTGCAGTTCTAAGATAGGTGATCTGTGAGTAACACAAGAAACATAAGACTCCAAACACTGCCCAGTCTGCAGATAACCTTACAGGTGGGTGTTTCCTCAAACACATAACACTGTCATGACAGGTATTAAATCATGTAGACCAGCCATATCCACACAAACCCTGTTAAACCAACATTACTCGAAATGCAGAAGAGCAACACTTACATTCTGTAGTCATGTCTGGCACAACCCCCTCCCGTTTGTTGGCCTGTCTCCACAGTGTACATTGTTAAAGGTATATCCCAATACCATCTGTGATGCTGTTTGCCAAACACCAACATGAAGTCCTGCTCACAGTGAATGCTAGTGGGGGACTGCAATTCATGCAGAGACAATCAGCTGATCATGAGCATCACTTACAAAACACATGCTGCTGCCTAAGCAAAGCAGGTGTACTTCTCCACATCCACCAGAGATGGAGTGAAAGAGACAGACAGAGACAAAGTAAGACAGGGAGGGGGTGGGAGAGTAAAACCTAAGGATGTTTGTGTCACACACTTAGCAAGTACGGGGTTTTAAACCCCTGCCTGACTATTTATTGCTGTCACATGTCTATGCAGTTACTGCATGCAGCACAGAGCTTACATGCTGGGGAGCTGTGCAAAAGTATATCTGATGGTGAGTTACATCTGCAACAGTGATATAGGAGCGATAAGGTAGGTGTAGTACATGTACCTGTCCACATGAACAAGTGTCAACGTCAAAACAGCCACCCTCTCTCAGGGACTCACACACATTAACACAGTTGGCAAGGTCAAGGTTAGACTTCCTAACTAGCTAGTTTACCACAATACAGTAATATGAAGGTATGACATGCATCACAGGGGTTATCAGGATGATATATGGGCAAAGGGTATGTGAAGGTGTCTGACATCAGAAGGCATGCTTCAGTAGGCCATGGGAGGTGTAGTGAGTGAGAATGGCATAGAAATCATTATACTCCACACACACACACACACACACACACAGACACAGTTTGTCAGTACTGACATGCATGGGTGCATTGCTTTACAGGTGTGTAGTGCTTGGCTGTGCCAGAAGGCTGTACAAGGCTAGGTAAAGGGTATACCTTGGCATGAGGCCACATGAAAATGGTCTGCAGTGTTTCTCAGGGGTGTACTGTCTAGATTGACCTACACAGGTGGGTATTGTTTTCACCATCCAGTCATCTGGATTACTATTGTGGGTGGCCAGTGCTGTGCAATGCTTGGCATGTATGTGTTCTTTAGTCCATGACATGGATGGTGTCTGGATGTGCACATGTCCCACATGCATGTTCTGTGACATGTGGAAGTGCACCTGGGTGTCTGAGGCATGTTGTGTACACAGATTGTTATCATCAGATGTGCACTTCCTGGCCTCATGTGGCAGGAACTAGCAATGGACACCAGGCTGACCCTGCACCTACATTGACAACATGATACAAGTATTCCCTGGTGTCAGTAGCATCTGTCCATACGGAGCATGTATTTAAGGCATGGTATGTCCTTTGTGGGTTACATTTGATGGCACTACAGTTGTTGCAGGCGTCCAGTGGGGAACATAGTGAAGGAACACTGTATGCAATTATGTGCCTATTGTAGTGATGGGACAAAGTTCCATGCCCTCTGTAGTCTGCTGCAATCACACCATGGTTACTGTCTGTGGGCAATATGCAGGGAACTACCAACAAAGTGGTTGTTGCCTAGCTGAGTGTGTTTGTGTATGAGACATGGGTTGAGAGTGTTCCCTGGGTAATACAAGGGTTGTCTAAATTGTTTACCAGGCCTTGATGTCACATGTAGGGGTATGGATTGTCAACCCCAGCTTCTCTGCTGTTTGACATCTGTTGTCCTTGTAAGGTGGACATTGCGACATATAATAGGCCCACCATATAAGAAATTTGCAAAACCCACTCCACAATGAGTCCAGTTGTTACACACTCACAGCCACAGGATACAAATGACAAACACAAACACACACACATACCGAGTCTCACAGTTGCCATGTCTGGGAATTGAACCCCTATCTAACTCATATATCACACTACAGCATTACGCAGTTATAGGATATTTCACGGAGATTACTGGGCTACTTCTTCCCCAAAGGATTATTTCAAATTGAATGACATCAGCAGGCTTGCCAAAGAAGGGGACTGAAGGTTGTAGTGACTGTGAATGACCTCAAAAGCATTGCTCCCTACACAGACAAGCACACACACACACACAAACATCCACACTTGCCATGTCTGGGAATAGAACCTCTACCTAACTAGTATATCACACTATAGCATTATGTAGGTATAGAATACACCATGAAGATTTCTGAGCTATTTTTTCCCCAAAGGTATATTTCAAAGTAAATGACATCAGCAACCTTGCCAAGGTTGGGCAATTGAAAGCGTAGTTCATAGGGTCATACATTGATACTAGGCCATTGGCCCTAGGGCCTATACATGCCTAGCCATAGCAATTCCCATGGCTATGACTTCCCACAATATTTACTTCCCTGCACCCCTGTCTAGCAGGGCAGCTGACATGATCCCCAGGGTAAATGTCCTATCTTCCATCCAATCATCAAGGTTCCTTTTGAAGAGGGCCAAAGAGGCACTCTGCTTGACATGTATGGGCAGTCTATTCCAGAGTCTGGGGAGTCTCTGGGCCAGGAACTTATCCCTCCTGCATGTATTGTTCATTGTGATGACAGGATTTGGAACCCTGGAGCATGTGGCTGTCAGGGATTGGGAATTCTCTATGTGTAGTATGTCCAACAGCTCTGGGTTTGACATGGCCTTGTATGTTAAGCAGAGTTTGTCTCTGAATAGACGATATGCGACAGAGTATAGGTGGAGTTTGTTTTTTAGACGGTCAGTATAGGCCATCTGCTTTAGGCCTGTGATTCTTTTAGTGAGGTATTTCTGCAGCCTTTCCAGTTGTTGCAGATTGTGAATGGCCTCAAAAGCATTGCTCTCTACACACACACACACACACACACACACACACACACACACACACACACACACACACACACAAACATCTACACTTGCCTTGTCTGGGAATAGAACTCCTACCTAACTAGTTTAGTACACTACAGCATTCCACAGTTATAGGATGCATCATGGAGATTATTGGGCTACTCCTTTCCCAAAGGTGTATTTAAAAGTGAATGACATCAGCAGGCTTGCCAAAGATGGGCACTGAATGTTGTAGTGACTGTGAATAGCCTCCAAAGCATTGCTCCCTACACAGACAAACACACACACATCCACACTTGACATCTCTAGGAATAAAACTCCTCCCTAACTAGTTTATCACACTACAGCATTACGCAGTCATATGACACATCATAGATATTACTGGGCTATTCCTTCCTAAAGGTGTATTTCAAAGTGAATGACATCAGCAGGGTTGCCAAAGATGGGCAGTGGAGGTTGTAGTGACTGTGAATGGCCTCAAAAGAATTGCTCCCTACACAGGTAAACAAACACACACATCCACACTTGCCATGTCTGGGAATAGAGCTCCTACCTAACTAGTTTATCACACTACAGCATTACACAGTTATAGGACACACAATGGAGATTACTGGGCTATTCCTTCCACAAAGGTGTATTTCAAAGTGAATGACATCAACAGGCATGCCAAAGTAGGGCATTTGCAAATGTAGTGAGTGTGACTGGCCTAAAAAGCATTGATCTCTACACAGACACACACACACACACACACACACACACACACACACACACACACACACACACACACACACACACACACACACACACACATAGTTGCCACATCTGGGATTAGAACTCCTACCAAACTAGTACATCACACTACACCATTACACAGTTATAGGATGCACCATGCAGTTTACTGGGCTACTACTTCCCCAAAGGTGTATTTCAAGGTGAAGACATCAGCAGGCTTGCCATAGTAGGGCAATGGGGAGTGCAGTGTATGTGTATGGGCCATATCCCATTCATCTAGAGGCAGACACACCTCACTCCAGCACACACAGGTTTATATTCCACAGGTACATGTATACAACTGCTAGATGACTACTGACTTGTACAGTCATGTTGCACAGTTAGCACTAGCACCACAGACACTATAGTGCTGATGGATTCCAGAGGCAAATGTCTGCAGTGATTGACATTTGCACAGCATGCGGTTTTAGCCAATTGGATGTGTGATGGGTGAGACAGGCCTCATGATGGAAGGCTCTTTGTCACTGTCACTCTCTTCCACACATCTATGTATGTGTACTTTTGGCCTATTATAGTGTGTTGTCCTTGGATATATGCATGTATTCTTATCCAATGTGTGTACAAAGCATGACTGGTGCATACTGAGGAGTGTATGCACTAACATCTGTGAGTGTCAGATATGTATGGTCCACTGTTGTTGCCAGATACAGGAGTAATTTCTTAAGTGTGTGAGCATGCCCAGTATGACCTTTCAGTATTTTGTTGTCTGACATGGGTTTCATTTCTTTAAGTGTGGGAGAATGCCCCATATGACCTTCTGTACTGAATGTATGAATCCATTCCAGGCAGATTGTTCTCCAGTGCAGACTTTTGTCTTCTACACTTACAGCTAGCAAACTGTTTCTGCAGGATATCTGTAGATCGGTTGACAATATGGGGTCAAAATGGACAAAAGATAGTGGGTTACTGTAGGTAATTGTGTCTGTGCTGCTTCTGCTACATGATCCTGGTGTTAGCAGAGATATTCAGACGTATGTACTGTTATACACTGTGATGTTTTATGTCATCAAGTACTGTCAGGTAGACATATTTGCTTACATTGATGTCCTGGGGAACACAGGGTGAATGCAGCTGTGTCTAGTATTGTGGTCAGCAGCCTACATATTCTTGCACAATCATGCCATTCTGGAGTGGAAACTGCAGACACTTGCTGCTGGGTCTGTGTAAATAGTTCAGCACATTGGTACAGTGGTAGCAAAGGATCCCATGCTTGTACATGACAGTATGGCCATATCCTGCTGTGGCCATAACTCACAGCTATACAGATTCACACAGGTTACTCGGAGGCAGGGGTCATAATTCTGGACAATACCTCTACACATTGTGATTTACAAGCAAGTTTGTAGCCAACCATTCTCGTGTTTGCAGCCAAGGATAGTATGTGCACACAGCTGAGTTTTGGACTTCACACACTCCATGCTGCCCATGCTCCCACCCCTCCCCCTCTATTACTCTATCCTCTTCCATACATTATGCGAACATTATCTGATATGTTCCCTATAGTTATCACCTCATCACAGCTGTAACTTAGTGTTGGTTCACAGTTCATGCAGTAGGACATGGTGGACATGTTACTGTGATTTGTCCACATGGCCTTGCATTTGTGTTCTGTGGACTGTGTTATGTTGTTATTTGGGAGTCCATGATATAACATACATTGGCAGTACGGGTGAGACACAGGCCTTTGGCAGAGGACTGTAGGCCATTTGGTAGTGATGCAGGCCAGCTGTAGCAGGCCATTGCATTCTGTCACTCCTACAGTCCAAGACTGCAATACACTATATTCCCCTGGTGTGACAGGGTAGATGTGTAAGGTGTTTATGCCAATACTTTCTGTCTGTATTGATGTAGAGTTGTGGATGCTGGCAAGGTGCTACTTACAGCTAGGGACTCACCTGCATGGGACACCTGCTCTGCATGCAGCATTCTTTCGCTATTGCCATACACAGGGGGGGGGGTCATATTGTACTCATTCCCAACAGCAGGGATAAGACTGGAGAGATACCTGTGGGTGGTGGTGGGGTGAGCTGGGTGCATATGTGCTATGGACACTACTTGCATCTGAGTCACAGATATGCATGGGGCATTTCACTTATGCTGGCTTGTGCAGGGACATCAGTTGTTTTTCAATACATCATTCCTATGACCTTTGTGGTCTGCCAGTGTTTGGCCAGATGACATCGGTATTCCCTACTGCAAGCCCAGATAATGTGCTGCAAACATGTATGTACAATTTCAAGGGTGTATCCATTTGACAGTTACATATTATACACTGTCTGTCTGGGGTATTCCCCCTGTGTACTGCTTGTATATCTGGGCCAACATTCATGCCATGTCCATCTTTCAGATGGTGACAGATATTGCTTCCAAACATTTACTATGGCTTACTGCTGGAATGTGTTATACTGGGAAGCATTGTGTTTGGCACTGCAGTTGTGAGAACTTGGCCCTGTCATCAGCAGTACTGGGCAATGGCCACCAGGACAAACCTCACCATGCACACATACTGACCACTCTCACACAATATACAACACACACCAACTTAACACACGCAGACCTGCATATTGTACACATGTTACAATCAATCCTGCTACCCTGGCCAGCTCAGATAATCTGTGCTCCACTATTATTATACCTACACATACATGTTACTACATTTCTAAATGGGATTGGGGGGACACACCCGACTGTTAATACATTTCTACATAGGATTGTGGGGGGGGGCACACCTGACTGTTACTATGTGTCTACATAGGATTGGGGGGGACACCTGACTGTTACTACATTTCTACATAGGATTGGGGGTGCACACCTGATGATTTCTATATAGGATTGGGGGGGGCACACCTGATGGTTTCTACATAGGATTGGGGGGGCACACCCGACTGTTATGACATTTCTACATAGGATTGTGGGGGGGCACACCTGACTGCTACTACATGTCTACATAGGTTTAGGGGGGCACACCTGACTGTTAGTACATTTCTACATAGGATTGGGGGGCACACCTGACACTTGTACACATTTGCTATGACTGTACTGGTATGTCAGGTTCTCCATTTCATTCTGTATTCTAACCTATCATGCTGACTAGAGGCATATCAGTGTACTGCAGGTCTTAGGTTTGTTGACCTACATTTCAGTTTCTGATTTCTTACCCATCAGAACTAACATCCCACTGCCTGACCTGTTGTAATCTGCCTGTGTAGGCCTGGGGGGATGTCCTCCATAGCCATCAATCAGATGCTTTAGCACAGTCTTTGTTTGTGTTTGTCTACACCTGTCCTGCTGGCTGAGACTGTTGTTGGATATGTGAGCCTCCCTGACTGGCATGTGTGCATCATATGGACACACATGTGGCCCTGCCCATTTCCTGCAGAGAGTTTTGTCACCTTGTCTAGTAATGGCTACTGTAGTGAAACCAGTATTTGTTACAGATCTCATGCTGCCACTAGAGGTGTCTACAATCTGATGGCATCCCATTCAGCCACCTCATTCCCTTGCATGCTCACATCCATACCATAGATACAAGTAACAACACATACTACTCCATTCGGCAATTGGTTGGAAGAGCGACTTACCTTGTGGCTGTGCCAGTATTGAGGATGGTGCTGTAAGGCTGACTATGTTGGATGCACATAGTACACACCCTATACTTCGTTAAGCACAGGTAGTGTCATGTTTGCTATCCCTTTTACTGTATGTGTGAGTCAGAGAGAGGTGTCATTCCCTGGGTCCTTACAGTGTCAGTGTATGTGCTATGCGTTGCCTCTTTGCCAAGGCCCGGGCATACTGGGCATGGCTCCTTCTGCCTACTGGGGCAGGCTCAGGTTGTTCCTCCTCCAAGTCACTCTGTGCCTGTGCAGGCCTTGGCAATGTTGGGGAGCTGCGTGGCCCTGCCACATGCTGTTCCTGCTGCAGCTGTTTCTGCAGGATCATATTGTGTAGCATGGCACATACAATTACAATTTGGGTACATGTAACTGGTGAGTACTGCAAGGCTCCATCGGATGCGTCCAGGCACCGGAACTGTGACTTGAGCATCCCAAACACATGCTCTATTATGATTCTGGTCTGTGCGTGTGCCTCATTATGAAGTTCATGTTTGGGTGTGTGTACATTTCTGATGGATGTCATCAGCCACGGCTCCAGTGCGTAACCAGCATCCCCACTAGGTGACTGTAAGGGATGTCCCCATTGGCAAATGTCTAGTACAGCTGCATCGGATGCCAGATGTGGGAGTCGTGATATCTTCCAGGTCAGCCAGCACACACATTCATTATAAAGCTCTGGGCATCACACATGACCTGGCAGTTGATGGAGGGGAAACCCTTGCGGTTGATGTAGACCCTTCCCTGCTCACTAGGTGGTGCTTTGATGCATATGTGCGTGCAGTCTAGAGCACCCACTACCTCAGGGTATTCTGCTATTTGGTGGACAAGATGCATATTGCTGGCCAACACCTCACAGGTGTTGGGGAAATATACGTGCTCACTGGCATGTGCTGACATGGCATCCAGGATCTGGTGGAGTACCCTGGATGCTGATGCCTGTGAGATCCCCATGATCTCCGCAGTTGGCCTTTGTAAGGTACCTGTGGCTAGTATTCTTAGGCCTACACTTACCTTGGTATCCACTGGGATGGGTTCCCCTCTGTTAGTTCTGTGTGTCAGGTGTGGCTGGCACAGCTCAGCAATTTGATGTAGGAGGTCCCTGTCCACCCTATAGCACTCCACTATCTCCATCTCATGTAGCCCCTGGTAGGTTACCCTGGGTCTGTACACACTTCTCCGTCTCCTCACTGTGGGTTGGTCGACAGCATTTTCATACTCACCACCCCCAGCCTCTTCCACATGTTAATGTATGATAGCTGTTGCAGCCCGTATCATTTTGTTGCATTTGTTTGTTAAAATTTCCCCACTTGTGTAAACCGGTGGTGTAGAGTATGTGGGAAAAAACAGAGGATAAGGTGTTTGCATAGTTTATAGTGATGTGCTGGGCTGGGTTGGCCTGCTGCCTGTGTAATTGTCTGATGCAGATACATTTCACCTGACAGCTATGCTAGTTCTCCTTGGTTATCTTCCTACTGCTATTTTCCCTTCCCATTGCCTTCCTGTTTAAGCCCAGGGGCGTGCCGCGCAAACACAGTGCTCAGATGTGAACAGAGCTGCTATTTCCTGGTTTAGTTTTTTTTTTCTTTAAATCCCAGTGCATGGCGAGCACACTCACTTAGGCAACGTAAAGGGTGCTAGGCAGCCTCAGACACCCCCCCCCCTTGCTTAGCTCTGCTAAGCTAAGGGCAAACCCAAGCCACAGGGCTCCAATAAGCTTACCGTATGCCTGACACACTCCTCTATGATGTTATCTAACTCTTAGGCTTGCACCATGCTATTCCTGCACTTACACAGTTGGGTGCTGGCTAGCACTGAGGGGAAATATGGGATTCAGTATCATTCCCCTCATTTGCATAGGATTGCCTGCTAATGCATAGGTAGAGGTCCCACATTGAGCCTTAGCAACCACTATTCACTGGCCATGTTGTCTTCTGTCTGCCATTGTGTATAATGGCAAAATAGTGATTTTGGTTAAAATGCTTATTTCAGTTTTTTTTTTTTCGGCCCGATCCCGTTTGCGCACCACTGCCCTATGCTTAAACAGCCGAAATCAGCTAAAACAAATAAAAGTTATTTTTTTTTATTTTGGCAACTGTTTTTCATGCCAATGGCCATATATTTGGCCATTGGCATGCTTTACACATACTATACACCCTTTCTTTGGAGATGTCATGGCTCCATTTTGTAGTTTGCAGAAATGTACACGGTTACTAACCGAGTACATTTCTGCACACTACACTAGTCCTGCACGGCCAGCTGACAGCTTTCTGGATCACAAATTCACCTCATTTGCATGTTTTCACCTGCAAATGGGGTAATTTGCATACAGGGGCTGTGTCCATGCAGGAATAGTGCAGGAGCACTCGTGCACGTCCCTGGAGCTTGTTCCTGGATTGCATGGTGGCCATATTGCTTCCAGCAGTGCCAGCACGATTCTTGCACGCCGTACAGAGCTTGCTGAATCCAGGGGAGAGATGTGGATTTAATTTAAAACTTTTAATTTATTTATCCTTTGTGGACAAGGTTAGTCCCACTAGGCAAATAACCCCTTTTTAGGGGGAGACCCTTGGTGATACTGAGTTCATAGGTAAGTACAAGGCTACCTGCCCTTGTGAGCTATTTTAAGCCTAGCCAATTTCCACTCAAAGGTGAGAATCAAACTCTGCACTTTGTTTCTGTGAGGTAAGCCCTGCAACCAGGTGGTAAGCCCCTTAACCATTATGCCAACTCATTCTATACAGATATTTAAATGCTTGTATAGTGTTTCCATAAACACTTCCACATAAGCCACCATGTTCTCTAAGTTTGGGGGTGACTTGGAATTTAGCTATGCCTTCACTTTGTAGGAGGTAGTTAGCCTTGGAAAAATTCTTCAATTCTAGGATTTACTAGAGAAAATTCGGCCAGGGCATCAGGGAACAATCTCCTAGTCTTTTCAATAGTTTAGATGGATATAAGAAATCTCACATCACCTACCATTAATGCAGGCAGATGGGACCTTATTTTAACATTTCAACAAAAGGAGAAGAACACCCCCCTTAAAGTACACTGCAGTGTCAGCAGTCCATCTACATGGTGTGGGAGTAGAACCCACAGCCTTCTTCATGAAAGATGAGTATACTGCCTGTTATACTACTAACACTGCTTTTGACTTTTATAGCATAAATACTGATGGCCATTTGCTAAACAAAAAGTTGCACATTGAAAATGAATGTAACATGAGCAACAGTAAAAAATCGCTTACCTTGAAACTCACATTCACTGAAATTGCATTGAAACCCACTTTCACTGAAATTGCATAGAATCTCAAATTCATTGAAAATGCACTTGCCTAGTAGCAGATTAAGTGTACCTTGGCCCCTGAGCTGTTTTCAAACCATGTGCCCCCTGCATACATTTTAGGACCATGCATAAATGCATGTGTTATTAATTCACCTTCTTGATTTAATGCATTTCTTGTTAAATATAGCAACATTTGTTAAAGTGCATTTTAAATTTGCAGTTTTGAACATTTTTTCCATTAAGCAGTAAAACAAAATTTATGAACCAATAAATGACATAAGTGCCCATTGCATAGCATTTTAACCAACTGGTTGTTATTGCAGAGGATTAAGGCTCTTGTCTCTTATAGCTGAGGTACCGAGGCTGAGTCTGAGCAAGTTAATTTATTAACCTGCCATCCCTAACTAGAGCATTTCATACACACTAAAAGTACAAAAAGGTCTGCACTTCACATTAATGTTTCTTTCACTATATCTATATCATTTTATTCTTCCACTGTATTTTTCTTTTAACAGAATAAATGCCATTCAGTTCTAAAAGGCATACACAGCTAACTGAAAAGATACAAGGTGTAGAGTTTCCATTTCTGTAATAAAAATCTTAATAAAAACTACATTATTTTGATGATCACACTGTACCCAGCTGGTATTGTTCACAGCAGAAGCATTGAGCTTACTGATCCCATCATATCCAGCTGGATAAAAACAGAAATACATTTAAATTGCTGTAGACATAGAGACCTAGCTATTTTGCAAGGGACAACAGAAAAGTGGAAAGAATGGCTTCATTTCCTTCCTTTATCACAAGGATTTTGGTTCACGCTATTGAAAGCATATTTAATTTCAAAGTTTTGTATTTCACTAGCCCTCCACAATCTATCCATATCTAGTTTGGGACTATATTGTTATTGATCTGAAAGGTCCAAAAGTATATAGACATTCCTAGATTTCTTTTCAGGCCCCAAGCCAAATAACTAAGAAGTGCCAGTAAAGGTCTAATACTTAAATAAAAGCAGTAAAGAAGGTCTAGATTTTATACTTTATATTTACAACTGTTTTGAAATAATAAACATTAAATGAATATCAAATTAAAGTACTTTAAAATTTTCTGTAATCTGCAATCAATTATGTAATGGGGACCCATCTCATACACACACACACACATACACACACACACACACACACACACACACACACACACACACACACACACACACACACACACACACACACACATACACACACCTTGGAGCTTGTGCCTGCTTAATGCTGCTGAAAATCCTAAAGCTGCTCCAACATGTTTAATCAAAGAGGTTTTGTTCATTGAAATCCTAAAGCTGCTGTGTTAAACACATACCTCTTCTGGAACTTGTTCTGACATAACATTGCTGAAAATCCTAAAGCTGCTACTACATGATTAAAATGCAAAGAGAGGTCGAATGTGTGTAATAACTGAATGTTATTTTTAGCATTAATTCACTGAAAATGTTTACGCTGCCATGTTTAGGAAAATCATATGTGTGTATTGCTCTGTGTGCGTATATCTGTAATATCTTAGACTTAGACACAACATGGAGAGAGTGTGCCTGTGAAAACAAAGCAATGTTACACACTTTAATTAATGTAGGAAACTTTTTTTTTTATTAAAGTAATGTTGTAGTGGGACTAACCACCAGCCAGCTAGGTGGCTAACAACAGCTAGGTAGCTGTCTGGGTCACCTAGAGCTGGATCCATTCTTGACCCTTCATTACAAAGTTAGGGAGAACAGTAGACAGCACCAGGGAGAATGTTTACAGTATTACCTGAACTCACATAAAAAGTTAATACAGCAACAGCTCTAGATTAACAATTCACATAACAAACAATAAGACTAAAATAATTAAACTGTAACATTTGGCATTATTGACTGTAAGGCTCTGTGATTTACAGTGGCTGGGAAAATAATTGAGAATAGATGTCACCGATGTTATGTATTGTGTGTGAGTGTGTGTGTGTGTGTGTGTGTGTGTGTGTGTGTGTGTGTGTGTGTGTGTGTGTGTGTGAGTGTTTATGTGTGAGAGTGAACGAGGAGGTTCCTATGCTAATGTGATGCATGAGCTGCCAGTACTAACCTCCACAGGAAAGTGCTGATCTGCACTCACCTTAGTTAACAGCATTTCAGAAATATGCAGATCAGCTGTTAATGAGGTCTTTCCTTACTTCCTCATTGTGGCTTATGTGTCTCTGAATCACAAAATACTGCATTGTGAAAACCATCCCTTTTTACCACAGCCCTTCCCCCAAGTTTTTGGCTCTTTTTGAAAACTTGGGTGAGCACGTATGATAAGAAATCCACATTAGTTCTGCTTGCAAGTTTATTACTTACTTATTATATGCAATTATTCCATGATTAAAATGCAAAGAGAGGTCGAATGTGTGTAATAACTGAATGTTATTTTTAGTCTATAAACTCAATGAAAGTCATTAAAAGATAAATCATTTTCTAGCCTTGGTGTCACTAATTGTATTTGCAAAACTAAGTCCATACCCTCTGGAGATTTTGTTGTGTGGCATATGAATTAAACAAAAGTAGTCAGACAATAATGGATTCATATTCACTTTGTAGGACAAACACAGCTCACCTGTTAAAAACTTATATGAAATAAAATACAGGGCAATATATTCATATTTACATTCACAACTTCATGATTTTTGACCTCTATTATTTATTTATTTATTTATTTATTTATTTTTGGTAAAATATCATTCTACCTTCCCAAGGTAGACAATGTGCTAATTGCAATATGAAATAAAAGACTGGATTATACTCCAGAATAGGTCTAAGTAATGAAAACAGGAAGAATGACTGTCTTAAATAATGCTGCTAACTTTTTTCCATTTGAAGTGTATAACTCTATAATATGTTCAGCATGTAAATGATACGTTAAAACTGAGGATGAACTTTAGGTTTACCATGGTGCCCAGATTTTAACCTTATTATCATTTTAGAGTAAAGCTTCTCCATGGTATAGGAAACATCATACTTTGTTGATCAAAGGTTAAAACAATGCAATTGCTAGTGTTGAATGACAAATTATCATCTCTACACCACATCAGCTGTTATAAAATTCTAGACCATAGCTATATCTTCCTGAGAAGTCACATGACTTTTTTTTTGTGTGGCTGCAGTGGTGCAGCATTTAGCATTGTCGACTCATAGCAAGAGGTTCTCCAGTTCAATTCTCAGCTGGGGTGCCTTCTGTGAGGAGTCTGCATGTCCTTCTTGTGGTCACGTGGGTTTCTTCCTGGTGCTCCAGTTTCCTCCCACAGTCTAAATACTTGTAGTTGGTGTCTTGGGTGTTCTAAATTGGCCATAGGTGGGAGTGTGTGTGCTCGGGTGTGTGGTTTGAATGTACTACCACTGCATGGCTAGCCACCTGGTGGTGTAGAACCTTGGCTTGAGATGATTGTCACTGCTGAAGTGATAACTTGACCCTTGTGCAAAATGGGAAAAGGGGTTCAGGATGGACGGATGGATGGAATTATAAGCAAATTTAGATAGACCCTTCTGTGACACAGTAGCACACCATTTTGGATTCAGTAAGCAGCATGTATAACTGACCAAACAAGGTAAACACCGTAGCATATTAATTACAACATAAGCAGCTTAACTGCATGCAAATCATCAAATCCAATATGGAGGAGCTATTCAACAAGCTGCAAAGCATCTGTGTAAGCTCACTGTTGTTTTTCCCTCTGAATTCCAAAATCTACTGGAATACAGCCACAGAAAGGTGTTTGCATGGAAACAATATTAGGGGCTGCTGATGCTTTAATTCATGTACATGTGGAACAGGCTGAAGTCTATGCTGCTGCTGCTGCTGCGGACATAGACCAAGGCCAAGAAGGTGAAGAGTTTTCAGACCCCATTTAACTTATCACAATCTTCATGACTCCTGGGATATACTTGCTCTCCGTGAAACAGTAGCACCAATGTCATGGACATGCTGTTCTGCACTTTCTTGGGAGCTGGCTGGATCCACGACAGTGGACAGGAACTCTTCATTTGCTGTTAGTGGTGGCTCTGTATCAGACCCCCCCCCCAGTACCCATCCAATAATGAGGCCACTGCAGCTGCTCTCCTCTGTGCAGGTGAGATCATGTCCTATGGTGCACATGATTGTATGTGCTGCTGCAGCTGCCTACTGCATTCACATCTACAACTATCTGCTGCCAAATGTGCATTCTGCCTGACATATCTCCACCTCCCCTCTCAAGAAGAAAGGAACCAAGTTGTTTAAAAGTTTCCACAATTACCTGATTCTCAGGGTCACTGAAGGGTGGATTTTGGTGACTGAAACACCTGGATGCCATAGTCCTAGGTGTCCTAAAATACAACAGAAGGATAATATATATATATAAGTATCAAATAACTAAAAAAAAAACTTTTTCCAGATAAAATAGAAAAGATAGCATTTCATATTATCTACTGGAGACACATAAAGCAATCTAGAGATTTGGATGGTGCAGTGGTGCAGTGGTTGTGTTGTCACCTCACAGAAAGAGGTTCTCTGGTTGGATTTATGGCTAGGGTGCCTTCTGTGCAGAGTCTGCATGTCCTTCCTGCATTCATTTGGCTTTCCTCCAGGTGCTCCATTTTCCTGCCATGTTACAAAGGTATGTATCTGGAGCATTTCTCCCTGGGCCTCTGCTGAAAATTGGCTTTGTTCCATGTCAGACTTTCCTGGTAATCAAATGTTAAATAAAAATGTGAAACATGATTAACAGGCTGGATGCCAAAAAAGGGAGAGTAAGAACAGTAACATATCCTTGTTTGTGCCATAACAGAAATGCAGATTTACCCCCCCCACCTCAAAAAAGAATAGGCTGATGACACATTTTGCACAACAAACCATCACTGAAATGCTAAAAGTGCTATCAAATGAAATGTCCTTGAAACATGTCTACAAATATTGCACAGAACATTCTATTTTAAGGTATTGCCAATTGTGTATACCCGTGAAATGCCCTGACAAATATACCCATGTCATCAATACACTTCTAACTAATGCACACAGATAGAAGAGTAGCATTTGCTAATCAAGATATATATATATATATATATATATATATATATATATATATATATATATGTGTGTGTGTGTGTGTGTGTGTGTGTGTGCGTGTGTGTTTATATATATATAAATATATATATATATATATATATAAATAATGTGTGTGTGTGTGTGTGTGTGTGTATGTATATACACACACACACACACACACACACACACACACACACACACACACACACACACACATTAAATAGATTTTTTGAATGACATTTGGCATATGCAGTATAGAGCTGAAAAATGCATACCTTCTCAAGTTCAGTAACTTTCTATGCAGATATATCCTAAAGTAATAGCCTCTTTTCTGTGTTCTCCACATAAAGACGTCTCCTCACATTCAAGTTCCCTATCTACATGGTTGCTTTTTATGGTGTAGATTCAGGGCTGTCAGCATGGTGAAGATGCAAATGATATGTGAAACTCATTAGAATTACTAAATCCCAAATATGTGGACTCCATGTAGGAGATGTAAACATAGTGCAGGAACTCCTTCAGTGCTTGTTGCTAATAGATTGCAACTGTGAATGATAACTTGCAAGGAGAAGGAAAACTCAACAGCAATGCAGACTGCCCTACCTCTAGTGGGTGTGTCAGGCTAGACTTACACACTGTATAGAAATTATTTTATCAAGGATGGAAATGTAAGTAAGTAGCACACAATTCACAGGTTCTGTTCATTAACATCCAACCTCCTCTTCATTTGTTGATAACTGTATATTATTTCCATGCAATATTCTCACCCATTTTAAGGACAAAGCTACAGAATGCCTTACAGACTGCATGTCTCAGATTACTGGTCAGATAACACAAGAATGTGCAACAAATACATAGAGGTAAGACAGAGCTGCAATTTTGTAAACAATAGTCATAAATGGTTGTGCGGTCACTCAGTGCACTACATCTGAAATTACTGCATGTACTGCGTGGAGACATGCGTGAATGGGTGTACCTTCGTTGAAGGTTGTGCGTCAGGCCTGGCAAGTCGGTACGTAAAAATCAACTGCCAATCATTAACGGACCGGAGTTCCGCTGTGGTGACCCCTAACCAAGAAAAGCCAAAAGACACAAACAAATAAATAACTTTTATGTGGTTTCTTAGTATTGTGGATGATGTTGCCATTGGTTGTATGCAGAATGATTTTAGTTCCATGCTTCAAAGCTGTTTGTGTGACAAAGAAGGATAAGGCACCCTTACTGTGTTCTACAGATTCATTGGAGTGAGAGTTCAAATCCAGACCTATGTAGAACTGCTTCATGTGGTGCAGTGGTAAGTGATGTCATCTCAAAGCAAGAAGTTCTCCAGTTTGATTCCTGTCTGGGGTGCCTTCTGTGTGGCGTCTGTATGTCCTCTCTGTGTTTGTGTGGGTTTTCTCTGAGTGCTCTGGTTTCCTCTCACATTCCAGAGACATGCATCTGAAGCATTTATTTATTTATTTGTATGTATTTTACATTTGTTAACTGGGAAAGTATGACTTGGAAAGAAGCCAATTTTCAGCAGAGGCCCAGGGAGAAATGCTCCAGACGCATGTCTTTACAATGTAGGAGGAAACCGAAGCACCCGGAGGAAACCCACACTAACGCAGGGATGACATGCAGTCTCTGCAGAGAAGGCACCCCAGCCAAGATTTGAACTGGAGAACCTCTTGCTGTGAGGCAACAATGCTGCCACTGCACCACTGCGCCTCCACTTTCTCCCTGGGCCTCCACTAAAAATGGACTATTTCCCAGTCGGACTTTCCTGGTAAACAAATGTTAAATAAAAAGATTGTAGTGTTTATTTCATAGATTGCTTTTCTTCATTTCAGCAACTTTTCCCTTTTATTTATTTTCATTTATTTATTTATTTAGTTGTTTGTTTTTTGCCAGTGTTTGCATGATGCATGGCTTAGGGAAACAGAGAAAATGAATGTCAGGTTTGTGTTTATCTCATTTTTTTAACACTTAGCAGTGCCCAAACCTGGACTAGTGGCCCACACAGGAACACCTGCAGACAGGGTGCCTGTAAAAGTGCAAAGGTCAAAATCAATACGTTGTTGCAATTTTTGCTTTCTTTCGTACTGCTGCATTTCCATTTGGTGCATTGGTGATGCACTATTGCTACTAAGGAAATATATTATTTCTGTTAAGAACAGCCCTCCTAGAAGGCTGTAGACATTTACTGGAACCCAGCTGAGAATACTGAATTCAAGTAGAGCTCCCACAGCTCCTCAGTTAATGTTCTACAAGCACAGACTATTACTGATGTATGTATGATGCATTTAACTTATTTCATTTAACCTTAAGCTCCTAGTGTATCACATCACCATTTACTTTTTCCCCTTCTTTTTATCCTCTAAAACACTTATCATTTTGCCCCTTTCCCCTGTACTTTTTTGTATTTTCTGTTTAGCCAAATAAACTTGCCTTCTCCTTTCTTTTTTTTTTTTTTTTTTTTTGGTGTGTGGTGGGTTACTTACTTTTTTTGCCAACAGTAAACCCTGGTCTTCTCACTTGTTTACAGCTTCAGTTCTCTCTCCTGTGTTTTACAGATTGTTTCTGTTGTTTTCTTAGCATACTTCAGAGTTGTGTACTGGTAATTGTTGTTTGACTAATTTTATATCATTGCTGGCTGACTTCAGAGTTGTGCACTGTTATTTTTGCTTCACTGTATAGTTTTCAGATCTCTGTTGAAGGTGTTTTTCCCCCATCCCCTTTTTTCTCTGTGTCTTAAGTTGGTATAACTGGTTTTGCATCCTGTGTGTTATCTGATCATCTGAAGGATTACTTGCATAAAATTAGACCCTCTTAGTAAAAAAGTCTGCATATCATTGTTGGAGCGTTCCTGTGTCCTGAAAGAGTGCTCTTCAAACTATCTGGAGATAAACAGAGCTGAGTATATTTTTCTGGCACTTCAGAGTTGTGTACTGGTAATTGTTGTTTGACTAATTTTATATAATTGCTGGCTGATTTCAGAGTTGTACACTGTTATTTTTGCTTCACTGGATAGTTTTTCAGATCTCTGCTGAAGATGTTGATTTTCCCATACTCACCCTCCCTATTCCTGTGTTGTTGTTTAAATTTGGAGGTTTTTGCAGTTGCCCGCCCCCACTGTAGATTTGATCTGGGACACTCCCTCCAGTCCCATCTCTTTACCTCATTCTACCTAACAGACTCCTTCTGCATTGGTTTTAGTCATTTTTAATTTAATTGCATTTTTTAAACTGTTTGGTCTAACATTGCTACATACTCAAGTGTGCTAGCTTGCACTGTATTTGAATTGTTTTGACTGATGTTTTAGCTACTTTTCTGTATATATATATATATATATATATATATATATATATATATATATATATATATATATATATAAATATCTTTCCTGCAACTAGTGTAGTCCAGATTCAGATTTGCTGTATCCAGGACTGTATGTAAGCTTCTGAGCCCCGCCCCCCAAGCTTTCTGTGTTGGAGGGAAGCCTTCTAGCTTATCAGTGGGAGTGGTAAGCACTAGGTAACCTACCTACCACATAAGGAGTGGTTCTGGCCCAGAAAGTGTAGTTACTGGCCGTTTGGGCAGTTTTTCCATATCTCTCAACTTTCTGATTTAAAAGCCCACATTTGCACTTGTTTCCCCCCTTTCCTGTAACTAGTTTAGTCCAGATACAGATTCTTACATTTAGCACTTGAATTTGCTTATTCGTGATCAGCACTTGTTCAGAACTTGTAAGCACTAAATAATCTACTAATTACTGCAGCACTCAACCTTCCTCATTACCTAGAGGAAAACAGTTTTGGTACTTACTTTCCTCACTTGCTTAGAGAAAAACAGCTCTTGTACTCATTTTCCTCACTTATCTAGAGGAAAATAGTTTTTTTATTCAGGCATGTCCAAGGGTCAGCTCCCAGTGTTCTCTCCAGTCTATCTGATGAATCTGGGCATCTTGGGCAATATAGAAATTGCCTCATGTACACAGACAACCCTCACCTCCTACCACCCAACACTACAACCTGTGAGAGATGCACTTATCTAGCCAAACTGGAGGTAAAGCTCTCTCCAATCAAGACTGAACTTTACAGTCAAGAGGAGAAGGTAAACACTTGCACCACACCACACTCATCACATTGTTTCACTAAATCTACACCAGCAAAATCCACACATAGAAATACAAAAACATTTGCAGAGGCTCTCAATAATAATCTGCTCAAGCAACAGAGACCTCCAAAGCAGAAATGCAAGCAACCTCCACCCCCCAACACAACCCAAATGACACATAGCCCACAGACTCAGTGTGCCACTCAACCACAGCCAATAAGGCAAAACAACGTACCCACCACACTAGTCATAGGCGTCTCTATAGTCAGGCACACTGATGTCCCACTCACCAGGCTAAACAAGGAGAAGGTTACTGTCAGATTCCTGTCAGGTGCCAGGATCCACCACATAACCCACGCACTCAGGTCACTCCACAACAAGTACAAATATGCCTCTTTCATTGTCCACGTTGGTGTGAATGACCTGAGACGTACCTCCGTGGACTACATGAAAAGAGACATGGAAGAGCTCTCCGATCTTTTAGCCCAGGCAGGTATGACCCTAGCCCTGAGTAGCATTCTGCCATCACCCAGAATGATGCCGCAGTACAAGGACAAAATGATTGACTTGAACAATTGGCTAAGCTTCTGGTGCCATTCTAAAGGGATCCAGTATCTGTCTGCCTGGGATGACATGGTTGACAGACCACGATGTTTTGTCAGCGATGGCCTGTACCTGTCACCCCTGGGATTACGGATACTGGCTAAGATTCTTGCCGCCCCTATAGTGCCTTTTTTAGGCAAGGTTCAAATGACAAATTCACTACTGTAACAGGAAAAGGCAAGCAAAAACTGAGGGTGATGCTACTCAATGCCAGAAGTCTAAATCTCAAAATGCACTCACTCGAGGCACTCCTTAAAATGGAGAACATTGATATCTGTGCAGTGACTGAGACCTGGTTCAAGGCTCCAGAGAGCACCCCTGCACTATCAGGCTATAACTCATACCACACTTTTTGGCCATGTAACCTGGACCAGAACACCAAAGGTGGAAGTGTATTCATATTCATTAAGGATATCCACACCTCCAGGTTAGTTGCTCAGCATAATGCAGCTGAGGTTATCCAAGTGCAACTAACTCTGGGCAAAACTGCAATCCAAATTGTAGCTTGCTACAGAGCACCCACCATGCCCCAGGATTCCCACTCCTCTTTTCTTGATGTACTGGAAAATATTAGGGTTCATCCAAGCACCCTAATAGTGGGGGATTTCAACTACCCCACCATTAACTTGGAAAACTACTCATGTACCAACTCCTTCGCTCAACGCTTTCTGGAATTCATAAACTCCAATGCCCTGGATCAACTTATCCACACCCCCACCAGGGGCAACAATATCCTAGACCTAGTCATTACCAATATGAGTGACCGGTGTTCCACACCTGAAGTCAATGCCTCATTGGTCCGATCCGACCATAAGCTAATTACCCTAGATATCCACATCCTGCCTCCACCCCCCATTAAGGAAACCATAATAAAAAATGTCTCCAAAGCCAACTTCATGCTTCTTAAGACAGAAGTGGTGAACTTCATGACACCCATGCAGATGGACAATACAGTTACAACTATTGAATCCTACACAATTGCACTTTATAAGCACTTACATGAGTGCATGGATCATGCTATCCCAAACAGAACCAAGACGCTATCCTCCAAAGAAAGGAAGCCAATCTGGTGGTCTGCTGCCATAAATAAACTGTACAACAGAAGGAAGAAACTCTTGCAAAAGAGAGTAAAATCCCATGAGTGGAGGAGCTCCCTGGTCAGCCTCAGTAAGAAGCTGTGATCCCTGATAAAATCCTCCAAAGCTAGTTACAAAAACAAAATCACCACTGATTCTAAAGACAACCACAAAGCATTCTATAGCTATGTCAAGAATCTGAATGGCAACACTCAGATCTGCTCTAAGTTACAGCACAATGGCACTAAATATACAGAACCAACTGATATTGCCAACATCCTGGCAGATAGGTTCAGTGCTAACTTTACCCCCCTCTCACCCCCTAAAGAGCCCATCTCTATACCAGAAGAATGCAAAGTTCCTGTAATCAAGGCTGCACAGGTAAAAACCACACTCTCCAAAGCCAAGAACACAGCATCCATGGGACCAGACAACATCCTAGGCTGTGTTCTACACGAACTACAGAACGAACTGGCACCCCACCTAAGTACCATGTTCAATCATAGCCTCATCTCAGGCTTTGTGCCTGCTGAATGGTGCACAGCAACGGTTATCCCACTCCACAAGGGGGGAGCCACCACGGACCCCGGGAACTACCGCCCCATTAGCCTGATGAGCCTGGTCTGCAAGGAACGTATAATCATGGAACTTATAAACAAAGACACTGGTAATCTCCAAACTCTGGATCCCACCCAGTTTGGGTTTGTAAAAGGCAGATCATGTCTCCTAAACCTGATAGACTTCTTTGAAGCTTTCACCAAAGCCGTAGACAAGGGTAAGGTGGTTCACACAGCCTATCTAGATCTTGCCAAGGCTTTTGACACCATCCCTCACTCTGGAATTATAGATAAACTCACTAAATACTGTGAAAGTAGCAGACTCCAAATCTGACTTCAGACCAGTGACAAGTGGAGTACCACAGGGTTCAGTCCTGGGTCCTGTCCTGTTTGGTATCTACTTCTCTGAAGTACAGGCTAACACAGAAGGTCTTTGGCTAATGAAGTTCGCAGATGACTGCAAACTAGGAGCCATAATCAAAACTCCTAACAATGTGGACATACTACAAAAGGGCCTCACTGAGACAGATGCCTGGTGTCAAAGCCATGGCCTCAAGCTCAATGCCAAAAAGTGCATTGTCATCCCCTTTGGTAAAACTCTGTACCCATGAACTACAACATAGGCGGTAGTATACTTAACACCGAAAGTGTGATAAGAGACCTTGGGACACAGGTGGACAGTAGTCTCTCCTTTGATAATCACATTGCCACAGTAGTCAGGAAATCCTTCTACGTGGCACACCTCATCACAAAAGGTTTCTCATCCAGAAAAAAAGAGGTAATTGTTTCCCTCTACTCATCACTCATTAGACCCATTATAGAGTACAATACCCCTTTTGGTATGTACCTCACAAGACATCTCCAACAACTGGAAAGGCCACAGAAATACCTCACAAAGAGGATTACCAGCCTCAAACAGATACCCTACGCTGACCGTCTCAAAAAACTCCAGGTTTACTCTGTTGCATATCGCCTACTCAGAGGTGATCTCTGCTAACATACAAAGCTATGTCAAACCCAGAGCTGTTGGACATGCTCCACTTAAAGAAATCCCAATCCCTCCAAGCTACACGCTCTAGGGACCTAAACCTTGTCACCACAATAAACAGAACATGCAGGAGGGATAGATTCCTGTCCCAGGGACTTCCCATACTTTGGAATAAACTACCTATCTATATCAAACAAAGCTCCTCATTAGCACTCTTCAAGAAAAATCTTGATGATTGGATGGGAAATAGGAAATTCACCCCGGGGATCACCTCTGTGGCTCTGCTCGACAGTGGCACAGGAAAATAATTTTCTTGGGTGGCAAAAGCCTGGGTACCTTTTTGGCTGGGCTTATATAGGCCCCAGGACTGATAGCCTAGTACCTACCTATGAACGTATGAACCTACTGTTTTCCCTGCTTCATGTTGGCATTTTACTTTCTCTTGTAGCTGTTCGTTTTGTCCCTCCTCTTTCCCTTTTTCCTTTTGTTTTATCTCCCAGCATGCCTTCTGGCATTTAAAATTTAATTTCGGTGTTTAGCACCATGTTCAATGTTCCCTGTTGCATTTCCATTCGGTGCATTGGTGATGCACTATCGCTACTAAGGAAATATATTATTTCTGTTAAAAACAGCCCTCCTAGAAGGTATACATCTATTGGAGGTGTCTAATAATGTTTCTCAACTATTTTATGTACATAATTGTGTTTAAAACTGCTATTTGAACACTTTGACATCATATATTACCCCTTCATGTTGTTTCTGAATTATGGCTTTTCCTCGATTGCCACTTTTAATGTGATTGCACTACTGATGTTCTTATATTATTTTACTGCCTGCTGACCGGTATTTTATTAGGAGGTAGCTAGACTGCTGTACTTTACAGTGCTAGCATGTACTGAAGTAACTTATTTGTTGTTTAGGTTAGAATGTATTATCTGATTTATTTTGTACCTGGTCCTGTTTAACATTTGGAGTATATTATTGCATTCTTTGTTGTCAGCGTATTCTAGCTAGTTTTTCTCCTTCATTTACAATTAGTATACCCGTTTTGGGTATTTCATTCTATCCACATCAGTCAAAATCACACTTCAGTATTGTTGAGTGTGCTTTTTTTTTTTTTTTTATGCCCATTTCTGATATTTATGGGTGTAATGTGTTCTTGTTTATGTTATACTTTAAATCTGTAATATTCCTCATTTGTATCTTGTACTGTTACTGTCGATTGTATCTCTGCAGATTTTTTTTTTCTTTTCACTGTACTCAGTTTGTTGCTCTGTATAGATTTCAGATACTGTATTGTAGTGCTTTTGTGCCTTTCCTAGGTATTTATGCTGACCACTAGTTATCTCACTAATTTGCAAAGATGTTGAATGCTTTCTAGGTGATATTTTTGAGTACTGCTACAAACAGTAAACCCGAACATAATAAACTAATAAATATAAAAATCCATGGCATGCCAGAGAGCACACAGCTTTAGTCACATAACAGACTAGGCACTTTCACCCATAATCCTGTTGGGCTTCATCAGAGTTAAGCATCATAAAACATTTAATCCTTTTGTACAAGAAAAATAAATAATTGTTAAATAATAGACAAACATTCAATTAATTTATCAATAAAAACTTCAAGTATTACAACCCTAGTATAATATAAATAAAAGTAATGACCTTAAAAGTCATAAATACCCTAAGAAAGCATCTCCACACCACCAAAAAAATACATTCTATATTGGGATCTAAAGGAAACTACTGTGCAGCTTAAAACCTATATTAAAAACATTACAAAATGTTTAAATATAAGCATTTAATACTAACTTCACCCAATAGAATAAATGTGTTAAATTGTGTTGTTGTGTTCTATATTAAAAAAAAAAAATAAAAAAAATAAAATATAGAATGGTGTAACTCATTCTAAGCCTTTTGGTTTAAACACTTGGGCTTCGGACCAGTTAGTTGTTTTGCACTGAGAGGTTTGTGGTCTGCACTGTTGTGGCAGAACAGGTAGCTTACATCCTTCTAGGTTGAGAACTGCTGATTGAGGGCTCAGTGTCTGTTATTCTAAAAGTGTATTAATTCTGGTTTAAGCACTTGGGCTTTCAAGCCAGTTATTTTACATTAAGAGGGTTCGTGGTCTGCACTCTTGTGGGAGGAGAGGCTGGACTCTGCCCTTCTGAGCTGGGAATTTCTGGTTAAAGGCTTATAGTGCATGCATATCTGAACTGTTTCTTACTGAAGTTGGTGCGCCTTGTTTGCTGTGGCATAGACTGGATTCGGGCCTGCTGGATCTAGCTTTGTTTGTGTAACTTGAGCACTAATCCAGACATTCTCTAAAGTATTCAATGGTATTTATTACTGCTTGGTTGTAACTTGATTAAAGTGTAGCTATCATTCAAGTCTTTTGGATTAAGCACTTGGGCTTCAGACCAGTTGTTTTACATTAGGAAGGTTTGTGGCAAGCACTGTGGTGGCAGGACAGGTAGCTTTCATCCTTCTAAGTTGGGAACTGCTGATTGAGAGCCCAGTGTCCAAGTGTATTAGTTCTGGTTTAGGCACTTGGGCTTCAGGCCAGTTATTTTACATTAAGAAGGTTCGTGGACTGCACTCTTGTGGGAGAAGAGGCTGGACTCTGCCCTTCTGAGCTGGGAATTTTCTGGTTAAAGGTTTATAGTGCCTGAATATTTGAACTGTATCTTACTGAAATTGGTTCACCTTGTTTGCTCTATCATAGACTAGATCCAGGCCTACTGAATCTAGCTTTGTTTATATACTTGTTGTTTGTTTGCTTGTTATTTCCCTGGAAGCTAATTCACCTAATACGCAACTTCTCAGCGCTTCTGTGGATCACTAGTGATATCTGCATTGCTTACTGTACTTATTTCCTTGTTTCACTTGAAAGAAAGTTACTGTTTGTCGTTTTGCATTTAGTTACTTGTATCACATTGCACTCAAGTTACCTGGCACTTGCTCACTAAAGCAATTATATAAGTCAGCACTAAAAATTAAAAGCACTACACCCTCACTCCCCACTGGCCCTTGTTTTCAATTAAGGATTTCCCAATATTATTCTAGCATGTCCAAAGGTCAGTTGTCAATCTCCTCTCCGGTCCAGCTGGTGAATCTGGGAATCTTGAGGCAATGTTATAACTGCCTCATGTACACAGACAACCCTCTCCTCCTCCCACATAACACAAATACTTGCGAGAGATGCAGCTATTTAGCCAAACTGGAGGCTGAGCTCTCTCAACTCAGGACTGGCAAGACCAGACAGGAGGAGAAGGCAACTACACACACCACAAAACCAGCCTCACATAATGCTACCACTCCACTGAATCAAACACATAAACACACAAAGACATACTCGGAGGCTCTGAGTAAAAATTTACCTAAACAGCAGAGGCCTCCAAAGCAGACACCCAAACAACTGCTACCTCAAGACACCCCAAAAGCAACACATAAACCACAAAAGCAGTGTGCAAAGCAGTCACAGCCCTTAAGGCCAAATACAACACCAAACATACTTGTCATAGGTGACTCCATAGTCAGACACACTGACGTCCCACTCACCAGGCTGAACAAGGAGAGGGTCACAGTAAGCTGCCTATCGGGCGCTAGAATCCGCCACATAACACAAGCACACGGGTCACTCCACAGCAAGTACAAATATGACACAGTCATTGTCCATGCTGGTGTGAACGACCTGAGACGTACCTCCCTGGACTGCATGGAAAGAGACATAGAGGAGCTCTCTGATTATGTAGCCCAGGCAGGTATGACCCTAACCCTGAGCAGTATCCTTCCTTCACCAAGAATGATGCCACAATATAGAGACAAGATGATCAGCTTTAACAATTGGCTTAATGTCTGGTGTCATTCAAAGGGGATCCAGTGTCTGTCTGCCTGGGATGACATGCTTGACAAGCCACGCTGCTTCGCAAGGGACCGCTTGCACCTGTCACCCTGGGATTCCGGATATTGGCTAAGGCTCTTGCCACCCCCATAGTGCCTTTTTAGGCAAGGCTCAAATTCTAAACCTACCACCCTAGAAAACAAAAATGGGAAGAAATTGAGGGTAATGCTGCTCAATGCCAGAAGTCTAAATCTCAAAATGCACGCACTCGAGGCCCTTCTCAGTATGGAGAACATCGATGTCTGTGCTGTAACTGAAACCTGGTTCAAGGCTCCTGAGAGCACCCCGGCACTATTAGGTTTTACCTCATATCATGCGTTCGGCCCCAAAACCCGGACCACTCCACAAAAGGAGGGTGTATCCATATTCATAAAGGATACTCACACCTCCAGGTTGGTGGCAACGCATGAAGCTTCGGAAACCATCCAGGTGCAACTAACAATAGGCAAAACTGCTCTACAAATTGTAGCATGCTACAGGCCACCCTCTCAAACTCAGGAACCCCACACAGCCTTCCTGAAGACACTGGAGGGTATAAATGTATCTCCAAACACCATCATATTGGGTGACTTCAACTACCCGAATATAGACTGGGAACATTACTCAAGCCCTAACTTTCTAGCCCAACGGTTCCTGGAGTTCATAAATTCAAATGCCATGGAACAGCTAGTCACTGTTCCCACGAGAGGAGAAAATATACTAGATCTCATTGTCACAAACATGGGGACAAAATGCTCCACACGAAGTATATCCCTCATTGGTGAGATCTGATCATAAACTAATCTCACTGGAAATCCACATCCCGCCCCACCCCAAACAAAAAGACCATAGTGAAGAACTTCTCTAAAGCAAACTTCACACTACTCAAGACTGGTGTGGTATCCTTCAAGGCCCCTGAGTCAGAGGAAACCACAACCCAAGCTGCGGAAGCCCTTACAAATGCCTTCTATGAACACCTCCAGGACTGCATGGATCAGGCAATCCCAAATAAAACCAAGACTCTTTCCACAAAGGGCAAACGTCCAGTCTGGTGGACCCCAGCCATTAACAAACTTTACAATAAGAGGAGAAAGCTATTACATGATAGAACAAAATCCATAAAAGGGAAGTCACCCCTGATCATTATTAGTAAATTACGAGCACTCATAAAATCAACTAAGGCCAATTTTGAGAGAAAAATTGCCATGGATTCAAAGGACAATCATAAGGCCTTTTCAGCTATGTTAGGAACCTGGGAGGAAACTCACAGATATGCTCAGAATTAGTCCAAAATGATACAAAAATCACTGAACCCACAGACATTGCCAACATACTGGCAGACAGGTTCAGTGCAAACTTCACCCCTCTCCCCTAAAGGAGAGATAACTATCCCAGCCGAGTGTAGCCTCCCGGACATCTCAAATGCGCAGGTGAAAGCTGCTCTCTCTAAAGCTAAAAACACAGCATCAATGGGACCGGATGGTGTCCCCGGCTGTGTGCTACACGAGCTAAATGAGGAATTAAACCCGCACATAAGGCAGCTGTTTAATCTCAGCCTTACCACAGGATACGTGCCCAAGGAGTGGCGTGACGGCAACTGTGGTCCCACTCCACAAAGGTGGCGCCTCACGGACCCTGGTAATTACCGCCCCATAAGCTTAACAAGTCTAGTCTGCAAAGCTATGGAGAGGATCATAATGGAGCTCATAAACAAAGATATAAGGGACTTGCAGACATTGGACCCGACCCAGTTTGGCTTTGTCAAGGGAAGATCATGCCTTTTGAACTTGGTCGACTTCTTCGAAATAGTCACCAAGGCCATTGATGAGGAAAGGCAGTCCATACAGCCTACCTTGACCTTGCAAAGGCTTTCGACACAATACCCCACTCGGGTATTGTAGAAAAACTTACCAGCTTAAATGTAAACCCATATGTCACAAGATGGGTTGCAAACTGGCTTAAGGACAGAACCCACAGGGTTAGAGTTGCTGGCGCTGTGTCAGACTCCAAGCCGGTCACAAGTGGTGTCCCACAGGGCTCGGTCCTTGCCCCCTATTGTTTGGCATCTACTTCTCAGAAGTACAGGCCAACATGGGAGGACTTTGGCTGACAAAGTTTGCAGATGACTGCAAACTGGGCCATAGTGGAAAGTGCATCGGACACTGATATCCTTCAGAAGGGACTCACGGAAACAGATAGCTGGTGCCAGAGCCATGGCCTGAAGTTAAACGCCAAAAATGTATAGTCATACCCTTCGGGAAAAACAAGGTAACCCCAAGCTACCATATAGGTGGCAATCCACTAAGCACAGAAGAGGTTATCAGGGACCTGGGGACCCAGGTTGACAGTGGCCTTTCTTTGACACTCACATTGCTAAAGTGGTTAGAAAGACCTTCTACATTGCCCACCTGATCATGAAGGGATTCACATCCAGATCTAGTGAGGTCATTGTTCCCCTGTACTCTTCACTTATCAGACCAATGATCGAGTACAATGCCCCATTCGGGATGTATCTCACCCGACATCTGCAGCAATTGGAGAGACCCCAAAAGTTCCTCACCAAAAGGATAAAGGGACTCCAAAATCTGTCATATGCTGCCAGATTGAAGAAACTCCAGCTCTATTCAGTCGCATACCGTCTGCTCAGAGGTGACATGTGCCTGACATACAAGGCCATGTCCAACCCGGAATTAATGGACATGCTCCACCTCAAAAATCCAAATCCACCAAAACCACTAGAGCAAGCGACTTAAACCTTAGCACGGATATAAATAGGACGTGCTGGAGGGATAGATTTATCACTCAGAGACTCCCTATGCTGTGGAATAAAATCCCGGTCCATGTGAGGCAGAGCACCTCGCTGACTCTGTTCAAGAGAAATCTAGACCTGTGGATGGGAGATCGTAGGTTTACCCCGGGAATCATCTCTGGGTCACTGCTGGACAGAGGCACAACAAACTAATGGGCACAGTATTTTTTCATATAAGGGGTGGCGTAAGCCACAATAATTTGGGCTAGGCTTATAAATGCCTTAGGGCAGATAGCCTAGTATAAACCTATGAACCTATGAACCTATATATATATATATATATGTGTGTGTGTGTGTGTGTGTGTGTGTGTGTGTGTGTGTGTGTGTGTGTGTGTGTGTGTTTGTGTGTGTGTGTGTGTGTGTGTACAACCACATACAAATCAAATAAAATGTGACTTATATTTTAGATAACTGGAAATAGAGATTTTGTCATTTATGCCTGGCAATCTAATTGCATCAAGACATAACTGCCAAAGACATTCTCTGATTTCCAGTAATGTCTTAATATCCCCACCAGCATCACCCTTCGGAACCTTGTCAATTACAAAAAATAAAATTCTTTTAAAATTGTTACATTCCTTACTGTGCAAAAATAATGCACTAGAGAATTTATTATTTTTGATAATACTGACATGGTAGTGTATATTTTGACATGTTTATCATGTCCCACATTTTATGTGGGAAAGACCTCACGCAAATTCAGGTTAAGGACTTTGGAGCACAGTTGGGATATCAAAAATAACAAATTGTCTAGTGCATTATTTTTGCACAGTAAGGAATGTAAACATTGTAAAAGGTTTTTATTTTTTTGTAATTGACAAGGTTCCGAAGTGTGATGGTGGTGGGGATATTAAGACATTACTGGAAATTAGAGAATGTCTTTGGCAGTTACGTCTTGATGTAACTAGGTTGCCAGGCATAAATGACAAAATCTCTATTTCCAGTTATCTAAAATATAAGTCACATTTTATTTGATTTGTATGTGGTTGTACACACACACACACACACACACACACACATATATATATATATATATATATATATGTATATATATATATATATATGTTGTTCTTCTTCTTTTGGCTTTTCCCGGTTAGGGGTCGCCACAGCAGAACTCTGGTCCGCTAACGACTGGCAGTAGATTTTTATGGTGCCGAGGTGCCAGCCTGATGCCCAGCCTTCAACGAAGGCATGCCCATTCATGCATGTCTTTCAAATGGCACTTGACAGGGTGTTCCAACCGAGAATCCAACGGGAGAATTTCTTGCTGTGAGGTGACAATGCTACCGCTGCACCATATATATTTTAATATAGAACACAACAACACAATTTAACACATTTATTTTATTGGATGAAGTTAGTATTAAATGCTTATATTTAAACATGTTGTAATGTTTTTAATATAGGTTTTTAAGCTGCACAGTAGTTTCTTTTAGATCCCAGTACAGAATGTATTTTTTTGGTAGTGTTGAGATGCTTGATTAGGGTATTTATGACTTTTAAGGTCATTACTTTTATTTATATTATACTAGGGTTGTAATACTTGAAGTTTTTATTGATAAATTAATTGAATGTTTAATGTTAATTAATTAATCAATTATTTATTTTTCTTGTATAAAAGGATTACATGTTTTATGCTGCTTGACTCTGATGAAGCCCAACAGGATTATGGGTGAAAGCGCTTAGTCTGTTATGTGAATAAAGCTGTGTGCTCCCTGGCAAGCCATGGATATTTTTGAGTAGTTTTCCATATCTGTCTCCCCTGCACTAATTATGTAACTGCTGTAAATTTCCCTTGTACATGTTTTCTACTAACTCTACAACCTATTGAAAAATGAAAAATGCAGGACAAAGCACCTCAAACACCATGAAATCTTCAGCTATTCAGCTCTTTATTAAAATTGGTAATAAAAGATGGACAAACCACAGTACCACAATGTAAAGGTAAGAACTTTTCATCTGGTTCTATGACCAGACTTCGTCAGACAAAAACAGCAGGTACAAGAACAGTTTTTATACTAACTTACACTTCCCTATACCCCCTAATTAAACAATTAATTAAATAATCAATCAAACAAATAAGTGTGAATATATATATATATATATATATATATAAATATATATGTATATATATATATATATATATATATATATATATATATATATATCTTTCTTATGTTTTAATTTTTGGTATATCAACTGTTTATTAAATTTTTACTAGGTGCAGTTATTTAATAATAATGCTGTAATAGTTGATTTAAATGAACAAAGTTTATAAGCTAGGGACAGTATTCGATTGATTACTTAATAATTAATTAATTGTTTAATTAGGGGGTGGAGGGAAGTGTAAGTTCATATAAAAACTGTTCTTGTACCGGCTGTTTTTTGTCCGAAAAAGTCTGGTCATAGAAAAAAGACAAAAAGCATTTAACTTTACAGTGTGGTACTGGCCATCTTTTATTACCAGTTTTTAATAAAGAGCTGGATAGCTGAAGATTTCATGGTGTTTGAGGTGCTTTGTCCTGCATTTTTTGTTTTTTCAACATTTGTGGTGTTAAACTCTACAACCTATTCATTGCTTACCTCACTACTCTTTTTTTCCTACCCCTTCACTCTTTCTTTTTCTTCTTTGAAATTCTACTCTACTGTATTTTTAGTATTTACTTGCTCTATGCATTGCTAACATCTTTCCACATACTTTTGGTTTACTTCACACCTAGTACTTCATTGTAGCAATTGCTTTTACTTAAACTCTTTTTTCTGTTTTTCTTCCTAGGCTGTAGACGTTTACTGGAACCCAGCTGAGAATATTGAATTCAAGTAGACCTCCCACAGCTCCTCAGTTAACATTCTACAAGCACAGGCTATTACTGATGTATGTTAATACTACACTGCATTTAACTTATTTCATTTTACCTTAAGCTCCTAGTGCATCACATCACCATTTACTTTTATCCCCTTCTTTTTATCCTCTATAACACTTGTCATTTCCCCCTCCCCTGTACCTTTTTTTGTATTTTCTGTTTAGCCAAATAGACTTGCCTTCCCCTTTCTTTTGCTTTTTTTTTTTGGTGTGTGGTGGTTTACTTACTTTTTTCCCAACAGTAAACCATGATCTTCTCACTTGTTTACAGCTTCAGTTCTCTCTTCTGTGGTTTACAGATTGTTTCTGTTGTTTTTTTAGCATACTGTGTTCCCTGCTTCAAACTGCTCCATTCGCTCTCACTGTACTCGGGCACATTACGCTCCTCTACCCTACCCCACCCCCATTCCCACATACCCCCACTTTCCTTAGGTTTACATCTAACCTAACCACACCTCTTCACTTCTCAGCCAACCACTTTCACCCTCAAAAGTCACCTCCCCTAACTCTCGCCTCCTCCCTTCCCCTATACTTCTTCTCCCACTATGTCTCAGTTCTACTCCATTCTAGCCAATGCTCTTACACTCCACCTTCTCTACCTCATACATATCTCCACCTCTCTCCACTCTAATGCAATCTTTCTACTCCACTCACCTACTCTACTTCTGTCCTTCACGCACCAACACACCCACACCTATTCTGACATCAGCCCACATCTCTACACCACATCAAACTCTCTCCTCTTACCTCTCAAACACATACCCACACACTGTTCAAAGCTTTCAGCTCTTAGATATGTAAAACTGACTAATAAGCTCAGGCAACTTGTGCTACACAACATATCTCAAATTAAACTCCAAGCTGATATCCACCCCAACCCTGTACCACAAACTAACTACCCCTCCTCTCCAACAGCATCACTACACAGTCTTCAGGCACCCCATTGTCACCATAAAGTAATTATCACCCTTCCTCCTCTTCCAAAAACATGCAACACTGACCTACGTTTTATCAATTTCAGTCTCCATAGCATTGTAAGTATAATTACTGAATTCCATCCAATCCTGAACACCTACTTATCTGACATTGCTGCTATTATTGAAACGTGTTTAAAGCCACCCATTAAAGACAGAGACATAATTACTACAGGATATAGCATTATAAGAATATACAGATTAAACAAAAGGGGCGGTGGTGTCACCATTATATAGAAAGACACTCTCCAAATTGAAAAGTTAAACTGTGCCCATCCCGAACTTCTGAAAGCTGAAATCCTTACAACACACCTAGAGATAAACCCAAACAAAACTATTATTATCATAACTGTCTATCTTCCCCCTGGAAATAACCTACCCCTCACTGAAAATCTACTTTCTTGGGTATCATCTTCTTTCAACCAAGAAACAATTATCCTATGGGACTTCAATCTTGATTGGCACTCATGCTCCTCTGACAGCCCCTCTCTTTAACCTTTACAGCTTCACCCAAACCATATCCTGCCCAACTCGGTTAGACAAACACTCAAAAAGGCAGTTTACACTTAAACAGTACTTCAACAATATTTTTCTTAGTATACTGAATGACCTCGCACCCATAAGGGAAATAAGATCAAAACCTAAGCACATACCCTGGGTAACAAAAGACACCAAATCTCTACTCAATCATAGAGACAAGGTATGGTTAGCTTATCACACCACCAAAGATAAAATAGACCTCACCACATATCACCAACTCTGAAATCCTGCTAAGAAACAAATAAAATCAGACAAACAAAATTACTTCCAAACATACCAGCAATTCCACCAAAAAAAAAATTCTGGAAAAACGTTAATAACCTTCTCAATCCTGGCTATGTCCCAACCCCTTCTCCTGTCACCTTGAATGTAACTGACCCCATAGCCACACAATGTAATACTCACTTTATTAACACAATCACATCATTTCTAGGTATCCAGCCTAAACTACCTCTTACTGTACCCACTCCCTGTTCAGATTCCCACAACCCCTTAACATTTACCCCCATCCAAACTAGCTACATAAAAACACTCCTCTCCAAGCTCAAACCCTACTGTCTTGCAGCAGACCTACTTCCTAATGAATTCCTTAAAATTGCTTCCCCATCTATTGCCTATTCTATATCACTTCTAATCAGCCATTCTATTGCTGAGCAATACGTCTCTGTCTTTGGAAAATATCTCACATTATTCCCCCTACACAAAGGTGGGACCTCTAAAGAACTAACAATCTACCATCCCATAGCCATCCTCTCCCTTCTAGCTAAAATCTTAGAAAAATGCATTCACAGACAACTCCTTAACAATTTCCTTAATCACAACCTACTTTCCCCCACTCAACATGGCTTTAGGCCAAAACATAGTACTAGCACTGCCCTACTGTCTTTTACTAACACCATCCAAAGTTTCATAAATGATGGCCAACTTGTCTCATCCATATTCCTTAATATGTCAAAAGCCTTTGAAACTGTTTCACACCAAATCCTGCTCAACAAACTGTCATCTTATGCCTTAGTTCAACTGCCCTGTCCTGGTTCCATAGCTATCTATCTAACCATCAGCAACCTTCCAAATGGGAATAGACCCTTTCCCCTCTTCTCCCTAACTCTATTGGTGTACCTCAAGGTTCCACACTCGGCCCCCTTCTTTTTACAGTATTTACCAATGACCTCTGCTCTGCTACTCAACTAGCCTCCATAGTCCACAATATGTTGATGATTCCACACTTATTTGCTCAGTCACTACTCCCCAGGAACTACAAACAAAAATGCACAAATATCTTTTCAGGATATAGAAAAATACCTCACTGAACACCATCTCATGCTTAACCCTAACAAAACCAAGACAATAGTTTCCAGAAACAACAAACACAAAGTATGCCAGTTCCCTCTAACAATATCTTCCTCAAATGGCACCAAAATATTACCCACAAGTCACTCCAAACATCTAGGTGTCAGATGATACCTTAAGATTTGATATCCACATCAACATCACCATCAAAAAAGTCCACACCAAACCAGGTACACTATACAGAGCCAAACCTTTCCTTCCTGAATGTGCCAGACTAGCCACTGCCACTCACAACTGCTTTCCACTCTCCTCTATGGATCCCAAATATTTAGTAATGTACAAAAAACAGATCTGAATAGTCTAGAATCCTGATGTAATAAAATCGTAAAGTTCGCTACAGGCCACCCATACAGAACCCACCACTGCTCAGCACTCACCAAACTCAACTGGCTAGAACTCCCAAACCTTTTAACACTCAATCAACTGACCATAGTCCACAAAATAATTCACCAGCCCAATGACTGCCCCACACTTACTAACCTAATTCTACCCAATATAAATTACAGATCATTCAGGTCCTCGAACAAACTAATGTTAAACTCTCATGGTACCTCTCTTTACTCCTATAAAATTGCTAAGTTTTGGAACACTCTTCCTCAACCCATAGTAAAAAACCCTAGCTATCATCAGTTCAAACGCCTTCTAAAAGAACATCGAGCAAATCATTGGCTCTGCTCCTGTCATACTCCTGGCTAAGTCTACCCAGTCTCCATCTATTCTCTTATAACTACTCTTTTCCTATCTAGTTCTAGCCCATGTCTACTGTTTTATTTTTTCCACTTGGCTAACATTTTATTATACTTCTGCTATAAGCAGGTAATGTGGTCTTAAATCCTAGGAAATCAATGGTCAAACACTTTTGTAACTATAGATATATATATATATATATATATATATATATATATATATATATATATATATATATTTTTTTTTTTTTTTTTTTTGTTACACTGTGACTTATCAAACATTAGTAATATTGTTAATATTATTGGCTTTTTTAATTTTTCTCAAGGGCATGTTTGGAGTTTTTATCACTGGGTCACTGCTGAAAATAGGCTTCTGGCCCAGACGGTCATTACCCAGTAAACAAATGTAATAAATAAATAAAACAAATAAGCAGCATTGTGTGGTGATAAACAAGGTTCCCCAAAAGCTGCAGCTGTGAAATGCCTGCAGACAGGATGCAGACAGCCAATATCTGAAAATGGATGCATTCAATTAATTCTGTTGGGCACCATGCAAACACTCTAAGCAGTGTTGCACAATGGTTAACACAGAGAACTCAAGAATGAGTAGGAAATTATGGAAATGCCATGTAACTAGTCCTGTGGCAGCAGGTGTAAGTGGTAGGCTGGAGTACAGATGGTCCTGGTTTCTAGTACAGGGTGTGCAATCTATTTTTACTGTTGTGACAGTGCACTTTATAGCAATGAACTGAAAAACAGACAAGTGCGATTTCAACATTCTTGTGGCAACAGGTATAAGTGTACGACTGCCATACACATGGTCCTGGGTTCTAATACAGGATATTCGAGACATTTTTACTGTTGTTCCACTTCCCATTGTATTCAATCTCACTTATAACACTTTAGATAGTGGAGTTGATATGAATTATATGTATGAGGGATAATACATCCTTATTGTGTTTTCAGACATATGACTGACGGTATACTGTCTATTATAGTTATGTAAGTATAATTCTGCTATCTGGACTTGCATGGCCTTCACAATTGCATAAGACACATACACAACTGTATCTATACACAAGAACCTTGTCAGGTCACACACATACATGTGTAACGTCTCAAACTGTCAGCTGTATTTATGAATGAATCCTATGTCTGAGCAGCACTTCTTCTGTGGCAAAAATAGAAAATCAATGCTGTAGAAGAAAATGTTTTGCCCGTTATGCCTAGGTTTGAATCCCACATTTTAAAAATCATTTTTATCAGTGTATTAAGAGAAAAGCAAATGTGTCAGGTCATGAATTTTATGCCGCCAGTGCATGTCTGCAAACTTAACTCATCTAACGGTTACTTTCCAGTTTTCAATATATATTTCCAAGCTACAACAGCAGACATCCTTCAGACTGAGGTCAAGTGTAAGATTAACCTTCCTATGTCAAATATTTATTTCATCCTTGCTTGGCACTGCTGCTCTCTACTTAACATTGTGCAAATGCAGTTGGCATTGTTGCTCAGGTTTGCATACTACCAGTAAACATGATAACTGGAATCGGCAGGAAAGCATTAGTTGCCATTGCTCTAGTTTGGGTGTTAGACATGTCTGGAGTTAACGAGAAAGCTGACCAATTTATGGAATAGAGGTGGGGTGTCCAGAAGTCCAGGATATTTATTGGACTCCTAGTAAATCACCACAGCCAAAGGCTTCTGCAGGGAGACTATTATGGCTCCCAGTGCAAGTCTGAGGCATGGAGTAGTTTGGAAAAAGCTGTATCCAATTCTAGTGGCATCCTATGGACTACAGAACAGTGTTCGCATCATTTTAATGACTTAAAGAGCCGCAAATGGGATACTCTCAACTGCTGGTTGACTGAATATGAAACTGTGAACATCCCACAGCAGTGTAAGTGTGATAATAAGAGAGTATTTGTAATACTTAGAAAGATAAATATAGGCAAGACTGGTATGCATAATACTCTTTTATTCTTCTCTATTCTTTCCTAGCTAATGGCGAACCTGAGTTCTATAGATGGGCTCATGTTGCTGTAATGGAGAGACTGAGGTAAGCAAGTGGTATGTACGCAGCACAAAAGAAGCATTATTGTAGCTTTAAAAGTTAAAGATTTGGGGATTTTTAATACAGTTGTAGCAAATTGAACATGCATATCCTAACTGTAAAAGCAAGTATGCATGCATTAGTCTATAGCACAAACCATCTTTAAAAGTCATACATAAGACTATAGTCAGAGGTTGTGTGTTAAAATACCACGAGTCACAGCTATACATTACTGCATTTCTTTAATAATATTTACATTAAATTAAACTCTATACAAGTAGCATAAATGCCCCACTGTTAATTATAATCTACATATTTGGAACACACACATGTGCAATAGAAGCACATTTCAAAGATTACTTTCAGCAATCTGTAGTTATAGTGTGCATTTGTTAGGATGTATACTTAAATACAGTACTTCAGACAATATGTTTGTATAATTGTGTTAATGCATTGTATGTCACAAACAATGGTACTAATTTTATGTCATTTTTTTCTCTGAGAGAGAGAATATCCACCCTAACCCAACTGTATATAACATCCCTGATAAATGCCCTCTGCGGTGTTCATGTAAGGATGCTTATCTCACACAGACATCTTCCCCATTGTTATGTCATCTTGTGTGACAGTTACATAATACACATTTTCACTGTGCAGTCCATACTGTACCATACTATGTGATTGGTGTTCCTGCAACATATGTCTTCCATTGACATGCCCTCATCTGTTGTACATTAGGTTGCTTCACTAGTCCTTTTTCCCTGTGTTCATTGCTACATTTCTTCTGTGTGTCCCTATTCAATATACACACTTACCCTGAGGGTTTATTTTAGGGTCTATATTAGAACATCGAAGTTTCAAAACTTCAAATGTTCTAATATCGACCCGTATTCAGCAAACTCTGAAAATATCGAACCTACAGAAAACCAAATTTTTTCCTAGGGAAAGAATTTGGTTGTCCATTTCTGTTGCTTTGGTATTTTCAACACTGTGGTGGAAAGTTACGGGTCGGGTTCAGGTAAGTGTGCGATTGAGCATGGGTTAGGTTAGTTAGGGTTAGGGTGCAGGTTAAGTATGTGTGTGATTGTGTAGACATGAGGGTTAGGGCTGGTTAGGTGAGTTAGGGTTAGGGAGCAAGTCAGGTAAGTGTGCGATTGTGTGGACATGAGGGTTAGGGCGGGGTAGGTGAGTTAGGGTTAGGGCATGGGTGAGGTGAGTGTGTGATACTGACGGACCTTAGTGCTGGGGTTTGGGTTAAGGTAAGTGGATAGTTAGTGGTGTATGTATAGTTTAGTGTAGGGTTAGGTGTAAGATTTTAGGTGTATGTGTGTGAATTGCTGTTTGTTTGTTGTGCTTGTGTTGTGTGTATGTGTTTTGGAACAGCAAATTTTTTCCCTAGGAAAAAATTTGCTGTTCTGTATGTTTGATGTTTTCAACTTTCATTGAATCGGGTTTGATATTAGAACATTCGAAGTTTTGAAACTTTGGTGTTCCAATATAGACCCTTATTTTATAAGTCAGTCCATGTATCCTTACAGATTATTTACACAACTTTGTTGCAGAATGCCAAGAATGGGATTTCACAATACTCTGCACTGTATATACTGTCCTGTACTGTGTTTGGACGATATACATAACTATCATATCTCTTAACTGTCCAGATTTTCACAGAATGTCCACATTTTTGTCTTATATCTTTTGGTCTGTTCCTTAAAAAAAGTGTGGTTTTCTGCCATATCACTGGGATGACCTCAGGACTGATGTCACTAAATAATTACATACATTTGAGTTTCAGACTTCAATTCCTTCAGAAAACATATCATTAACACAAACCTTACTAGTCTAGCACATTTCTAAGTTTAAAAGAGCAAATATTTAAAATTTGTCCCTGTTTCTGTGTCATTGTTCCCCATTATGTTGGTCTTTGTCCAGATTTCTTTTACTATGAGAATATATACGTTAAGCCCTGGTGATCATTCTGGCATTCCACACAAACACTCTAACTCACTGTGCTCTGTGTACAGGGGTTTTCTATCCATGTTACTTTACATGATTAAATGAAAATGCACTTATTTATTCTTAAACATGGTGTGCGTCATGAATATGTAATTAGCACTGCTGCTCACTGCGCATCTCTGCGCACACATGTAATCTCCATATAGACTGTACACGGAGCCTACACAGAGTTTACTGAATCCTAGAGAATGTGTTAAAATAAATATGGGTAATCAGTTCTACCCCTTGACCATATAATTCATTAGGGGGCAGTCTGAAACTGTCTATTTTTGTTAAGTACTGTTAGAAAAATGACTAAGTGTTGCTGTTGCAGCCAATGTAGATTTATCAATGACACAACTATTATATATGTATTAACATATAAAAGGAACATTGGTTATGTGGAACATTATAATTGCTGGAGAAAGGGGTAGTTTATATCTCCTATTGTATAGCCTGTGATAGGTTTTATGTGAGAAAGACAGAACACCTACCCAGACAAAAGATTTATGAGTATAATTATAGTATAACAAAACAAACATTCAACTAATGTCCTTAATAAACATGCACGACAATGTATCAGTTTCAAAAAGTACTTTTTTTGTATTGAAACAAGTTCCATGTCCAGTATGAGGTGGAAACTAGGAAATTATGACTGTATACAAGGAGTTGTGGCAATTAAGATTAAATTCTAGGGTATCTCTGGATTCCAGGGTTAAATGATGACATTTCTAGTAATTGTGTTTTAAAAATGAGGGCTACCAAACTATAAAAATACTTTTTGTTTGGTAGCAGTTTTTATGTGTTTTTGTATATTTTATTTGGTATATAACTTTGTTTAATCACGAGTTCTTGGTCTCATGATTTAAATCACATGGTTTATATGGCTATTTAAAGGTTTTTACAGCACTGTGTGTTGGTAATCTGAAGAAGTCCCTAATGAAAGTGAGATGAAAGTGCTCAGTTTCACTGGAAGACATTTGGTCAGCATTATTTTCATTCATTATTATACTTCTGGTATTATTCTTCAAGTAATGTCCAGGCAAACACAAATGGTTAAAGATTTGCCAACAAATCTGTCCTACCCTCTCCTTGCTGAGTGTGTGTGTGTGTGTGTGTGTGTGTGTGTGTGTGTGTGTGTGTGTATATATATATATATATATATATATATATATATATATTAATATATATTATATATATATATATATATATATATATATATATATATATATATGTATATCTGTGAGTGAACATGTGTGCAAGTGTGTACACATGCATAGATCTGTAACAGAAAAAGTACCTACAATGATTTTCAATGTCAAAACCACATTGGATGACTTGAAACTCTTCCATTTGTTATCAAGTTCCATCCTCATGCACTTCAATCTCTGCATGAGTAAGGAAGTTGCTAATTCCATCCAGTATAGCTACCATGACATTTTGCAGTTGCTTTGTCTACTTTGTAGTGTTCATTGAGATATTACCTTTATGTTACAGGAGTCACATGACCATGTGTCATGTTGCCATCTACCTTTGTTTAGGTGACCTTTTAGCTCTTAAACATTGTATTTTTATAGATCTACTAACTATGCAGTTCCATTGTTCTAAGTAGGCCATACTCCAAAGCATTTCAAAACACAGTGCTCCAGTAAAAACTGGCCTGCCTCTGAAGGTCATATCTAACAATGAGGCATCTCTGTCAGGCATGATATCATTACAATCAGAGATGCAATTAATATTCCTAGAAAGTGCAGTCAGTTGACTTACTACAGTGCTGATTGTTTGTTTCTCTGAATTCTCTACACTTCATTAGGCAAGAAAAAGAGCAAACAAGACAGTGAGCATTTTCAAGAGATGAAGGTCTCAGGACATCACCCAGTAGTCTGTCTTAAGTGTGTTGTTTGCTTCGCTAATACTAACCATAACATCACTTCAGGTCACTAATGGATTTTCCCCACTGACACCATCTTTATGACTTATGTGTACCCTTTGCATTACTACAAATAAGCCAAAGAAACAGCAATTCATGCAAATACATTCATCTTAAAGCATGTTTTTAGAGCAGGCTTTAAAATACCTTCAGCTGGTCAAATATTTCAATGCTTTGTCTCCTCTATAAACTCTCATTCACTCTACCTGAAGTAACCAGAAACTCGACTCCTATTTTACAGAGACAAACTGTAGCATTTTGTCTTATTATTCTGTTTTTCTGACTGCAGAGATAATGTGAGAAATCTGTGAGAAACATTTTGTGCTGTGTTAGACAATATGATTCTGCCAATGACTAATGACACTGTTTGTTAGCAATGTATTGAGATAAAGCTGCTTTCTAGAGCTGTGCAAATTATTTTAAATATCATATGCCTTGCCAGATAAAGTCACTTTCCCTCAAGGAATGAAAAGCACATTCATAGTTTTTATAGAGAGCAGCCCTTTGTTTCAGGTAATTGGATGGTCTGTCACATAAAACCTGTCAGAAATGTAGTTGCTTTAGTATAAAAACAATGTTTCAAAGGTATCTAACATCTTATTATCTTTTTTTCCCCAAAAACTCTTTATTCAGTTTTTCAATAATAACAGTAATACAACATATCAAAAACATAACTTGAGAATACATATATAAAAAAAAAAAGAACATGAAAGCTAAATATTAAATATATACACTATGTACACGAGAAGTCACTACATCAGCAAACAAAGGAGAGAAATGCTTCTTAACATCATTTGAAAGATGAGAGATAGTATAAGGGGCATCGTTTATAAAGAGATAAAGGTAGAAATTCAATCACTTGTTATAGATAGGTATACTAGGGAAAGTATTTAGGTGTATAGACAGGAAAGGAGATAAGCTGCTTATAATGCAAGCTTTGTTTAATATAAGTTTTTCTTAGCAGGTCAGTGTAAGGTCTATCTCTAATTCTTGAGAATTACATCTAGTAGATAACCTCAATATTTCTGATAGCAATGTTTTTGTTTTGTTGTTGTATAAACTAATTTGTAAGATGAGATATATTTAATAGCTAGTTTGCTAAAGTCTTCCCATGCGATTGGAAATGTGACAGTCCAATTTTTTGTGATGTAAAATTTTACAAGGGCACACATTGTGATAAGGATATGTTTTAACATTTTTGGAAGTTCATTTGTGTTGGCATGCAATATAGCCAGCTCCCATGACAGGGTTGTTTTTTCATATCCCATCTTCTCTAATCTAGCTCTTAAAGAGAACCATAGGTTGTGTACCCTGTTACAGTTCCACATAACATGGAGAATATCAACTGTTTGGTTTAGGCAGTGTGGGCATATGGGTGAAGATTTGGGATTGAACTTATTTAGCTTTGATGGGGTATAATATGCATTGTTATTTATCATAATTTGTGTGTATAGCAGCCTCTTAATTAAAGGGAATAAACCTGACCATACTTTCAATGGCCAGTGTTTTGCTTTCTTCAGTAAGTAATTAGTTTTTGACTTGCCAATGAGTTGAGAATAATAGAATATTCTGGCATTTTATGATCGTGACAAGTTTATATGTCCTAGAGATTGTTTTTCCTTTAGTCACAATATTTTTTAGTATTAGTTTTACTAAATTAATGCCCTGCAGGTCGACATTAGTTTGTGAAAATTTAGCATTTATAAGATTATGGATTTGGCTAAGAATGATAGTATATTTCTTAGGAAGGTTGAGTTTCAATCTTAGTTGTAGTATATTGGATTCTTTCCATCTGTAAATTTCCCATATTGTAAGACCATTTATCAGGGGGTAATTTGTTAGATTTAGGGGTTTATTATTTATTAGTAGGTTAGGATTTAGGTGGAGTGGTTGTATTAAGGCAAGAGCATTGAATAGATGTATTGAATTGAATAACGTTTGAGTAGTTAGGATCATATGCTTGATTCGTGGTTGTAAGTTCTTTGTGAATAAAGCGTTTTGATTAAGGTTTAAAAAGGGAAGAGATTTGGTGTTATATCTGAGGAATTTAAATTGTTCAAACCAGATTTTGGTCCACTGAGGTGTCTGGGTATTGACGTATGGGTCATGGGTTATTATCTGTATTAGTCTGTAAGCAGTAATTATACTATAATAAAGTCTGAAGTCTGGCAAACCCAACCCCCCTCCCCTTATCATTGGTAAGTACAGGTTTATCATATTTAATTCTAGTAGATTTGGGATACCATAAGAATCTTGATATAGCTTTTTTTATATCAAGAAAGAATTTTTTGGAGAATAGTTAAGAATGTTGCATTTAATTGAAAGAGTATTCCTGGTAATAGGTTCATCTTGACGACACTAGCTTTTGAAAGTAGAGACATATTAATGTTCTTCCATCTATTAATGCCACTTTCAATATTGGTCCATGTGCATAGTAAGTTATTCTTTATGATTTCCTTAAAGTCAGGGGTAAATAGTATCCCTAGGTATTTTATCTGGTAGTTAATCTTGATCTCAGTCTTGGGAAAGTAATATTCCTTATGGCCTATAAGATTCAAGGGAAATAGATTTATTTGAATTTAATTTATAGTTAGAGATTTTGGAGAACTCAACTATTGCTTTGAGTATTTTTGGGAGATCAGTGGTGGGAAGTTGAAAATATATATTTAAGTCATCAGCAAAGGTAGAGTACGTGAGGTTTATATTAAAGATTCTAAGTATGTGATGGAAGTTTTTTTTGTGAAATAAACAGGAGCAGGGATTCTAGGTTCATAGGTTCATAGGTTCATAGGTTCATACTAGGCTATCTGCCCGAGGGCATCTACAAGCCTAGCCCATCGTTTTGTGGCTTACGCCACCCCTTTAGTATGGGGAACTATACCCATTATTTTGCTGTGCCTCTGTCGAGCAGTGACACTGAGGTAATCCCTGGGGTATATCTGCGATCTCCCATCCATTGGTCAAGATTTCTCTTGAACAAGGCCAGCGAGGTGCTCTGCCTCACATGTACCGGGATTTTGTTCCACAGCATAGGGAGTCTTTGGGTGATGAATCTATCCCTCCAGCACGTCCTATTAATAGCCGTGTCGAGGTTTAAGTCTCCGCCCTTGTGGCTCTGATGGATCTAGATTTTTGAGGTGAAGCATATTCATCAAATCTGGGTTTGACATGGCCTTGTATGTTAGGCAAAGGTCACCTCTGAGCAAGCGGTGGCGACTGAATAGAGCTGGAGTTCTTTCAGTCAGGCAGCATAGGACAGATTTTGAGACCCTTTATCCTTTTGGTGAGGAACTTTTGTGGCCTCTCCAGCTGCTGCAAGTGTCGGGTCAGATACATTCCGAATGGGGCATTGTACTCAATCACTGGTCTGATGAGTGATGAGTAAAGGGAGACTATGACCTCCCTTGATCTAGATGAGAATCCCTTCATGATAAGGTGGGCAATGTAGAAGGTCTTCCTAACTACTTTAGCTACATGGGTGTCGAATGACAGACTACTATCAACCTGGGTCCCCAGGTCCCTGATAACTTCTTCTGTGCTCAGTGGATTGCCACCTATTTGGTAGCTAGGGGTAACCTTGTTTTTCCCGAAGGGTATGACTATGCATTTTTTGGCATTTAACTTTAGGCCGTGGCTCTGGCACCAGTTATCTGTTTCTGTGAGACCCTTCTGAAGGATATCTGTGTCAGATGTGTTTTCTACTATGGCCCAGTTTGCAGTCATCTGCAAACTTTGTCAGCCATAACCTTCCTGTGTTTGCTTGTACTTCGGAAAAGTAGATGCCAAACAAGAGTGGGCCCAGGACTGAGCCCTGTGGGACACCACTTGTGACAGGCTTTGAGTCTGACATGGCGCCAGCAACTCTGACCCTGTGGGTTCTGTCACTCAGCCAGTTTGCAACCCATCTTGTGATGTATGGGTTAACATTTCAGCTGATGAGTTTTTCAATGATACCCGAGTGGGGTATTGTATCGAAGGCCTTAGCCAGATCGAGGTAGGCTGTATGGACTGCCTTTCCCTCATCAATGGCTTTGGTGACTGTTTCAAAAAAGTCAACCAAGTTTAAAAGGCATGATCTGCCTTTGACAAAGCCAAACTGGGTTGGATCCAAAGTCTGCAAATTCCCTATGTCTTTATTTATGAGGTCCATTATGATCCTCTCCATGGCTTTGCAGATAAGGCTTGTCAAGCTAATGGCCGGTAATTTCCAGGGTCGGTGGAGGCACTGCCTTTGTGAAGTGGGACCACAGTTGCAGTGCGCCACTCCCTGGGTACGTATCCAGAGGTAAGACTTTGATTAAACAGCTGTCCTAGCTGTGGGTTTAATTCCTCATTGAGTTTGTGGAGCACACAGCCGGGGACACCATCAGGTCCCATGGATGCTGTGTTTTTTGCTTTGGAGAGAGCAGTTCTCACTTGGGCGCTGGAGATGTTTGGGGGCTGCAATGGTTTGGTATAGATATCTCTCCTTTTGGGGGGGGGAGAAGTTTGCACTGAACCTGTCAGCCAGTATGTTGGCAATGTCTGTAGGATCAGTAATCTTCACATCATTTTGAACTAGTTCTGAGCATATCTGGGAGTTTCCTCCTAGGTTTCTAACATAGCTAAAGAAGGCCTTATGATTGTCTTTTGAGTCTTTAGCTATTTTTCTCTCGAAATTTGCTTTGGATGATTTTATGAGAGCTCTTAGTTTTTACTTATAGTGATCAAGGGTGTCTTACCTTTTAAGGATTTTGCTCTATCTTGTAGTAGCTTCCTCCTTTTGTTGTAGAGTTTGTTTATGGCTGGGGTCCACCAGACTGGACGCTTGCCTTTGGTACAAAGAGTCTTTGTTTTGCTTGGGATTGCCTTATCCATGCAGTCCTGCAAGTGCTGGTAGAAGGCATTTGTAAGTGATTCAGCGGCTTGAGTACTGTTTTCCGCCGGCTTGGGGGCCTTAAAGGAGACCACACTAGTCTTTAGAAGTGTGAAGTTGGCTTTTGAGAAGTTCTTTACTGTGGTCTTTTTTATTTCAGGTGGGGGTGGGATGAGGACCTCCAGTGAGATTAGTTTGTGATCTGATCTCACCAGTGAGGGGTATACTTCCGGTGTTGAACATTGTGCTCCCATGTTCGAGATGATGAGATCAAGTATGTTATCTCCTCTTGTGGGGATGGTGACTAGTTGTTCCATGGCATTTGAGTTTATGAATTCCAGGAACTTTTGGGCTAGGGTGTTTGGGCTTGAGTAGTGTTCCCAGTCTATATTAAGATAATTGAAGTCACCTAGTATGATGGTGTTTGGTGATACATTTATCCCCTCTAGTGTTTTCAAGAAGGCCATGTGAGGTTCCTGAGTTTGTGAGGGTGGCCTGTAACATGCTACAATTTGCAGAGCAGTCTTGCCTATGGTTAATTGCACCTGGATGGTCTCCGATGCATCGTGTGTTGCCACCAGTCTTGAGGTGTGGGTGTCCTTGATGAATATGGATACCCCCCCTCCTTTCTTGGTATTGTCCGGATTTTGGGGCCGGAACGCATGATATGAGGTAAAACCTGATAGCGCTGGGGTGCTCTCAGGAGCCTTGAACCAGGTTTCTGTCACAGCACAGACATCGATGTTCTCCATACTGAGAAGGGCCTCGAGTGCGTGCATTTTGAGATTTAGACTTCTGGCATTGAGCAGCATTACCCTTAGTTTTTTTCCTTTTTTGTGTTCTAGGGTGGTAGGTTTAGAATTTGAGCCTTGCCTAAAAAAGGCACTATGGGGGTGGCAAGAGCCTTTGCCAATATCCGGAATCCCAGGGGTGACAGGTGCAAGCCGTCCCTTGTGAAGCAGCGTGGCTTGTCCAGCATGTCATCCCAGGCAGACAGATACTGGATCCCCTTTCAATGACACCAGTGTTTAAGCCAATTGTTAAAGCTGATCATCTTATCTCTGTATTGTGGCATCATTCTTGGTGAAGGTAGGATACTGCTCAAGGTCAGGGTCATACCTGCCTGGGCTACATAATCAGAGAGCTCCTCAATGTCTCTTTTCATGTAGTCCAAGGAGGTACGTCTCAGGTCGTTTACACCAGCGTGGACAATGACTGAGTCATATTTGTACCTGCTGTTGAGAGACCTGAGTGCTTGCGTTATGTGGCGGATTCTAGCGCCCGACAGGCAGCTTACTGTGACCTTCTCCTTACTCAGTCTGGTGAGCGGGACGTCAGTGTGTCTGACTATGGAGTCACTAATGACTAGTGTGTCTGGCATTGTGTTTGGCCTTAAGGGCTGTGACTGTTTGACACTCTGACTGTGAGGTCTATGTGTTGCAGGTGTTGTGTTCTGAGGTGGTGGTTGTTTGGGTGTCTGCTTTGGTGGCCTCTGCTGTTTTGGTAGATTTTTGATCAGAGCCTCTGAGTATGTCTTTGTGTGTTTATGTGTATGATTTGAGGTTGTAATGGTACTATGTGAGACTGGGTCTATAGTGTGTGTGGTAACCTTCTCCTCCTGACTGGTCTTGCCAGTCCTATGTTGAGAGACCTCAGCCTCCAGTTTGGCCGTATAGTTGCATCTCTCGCATGTATTTGTGTTTTGTGGGAGGAGGAGAGGGTTTTTCTGTGTACATGAGGCAATTGTAACATTGCCTCAATATTCCCAGGTTCACCAGCTGAGCAGGAGAGGACACTAGCAACTGATCCCTCGACATGCTAGAAGGATAGACAAAAAACTTTAAAAAGATTCCGGGGACGTGGGTGACCGAGAAATGGGGGGTTGCCTTTTTGGGGTACTATCTATGACAAGAGTGCCGTATCAAGGTAATAAGTACTGTAGGAGCAAGTGCTAGGTTTAACAGATAGAGAATAGTCTACTTGGAGTCAAGTAGAGATGATCTTTTTAGTTATAGGATACGCTGATTTGATCAGTAGTATAGTTCGAGGAAGGTAGTTTTAAGGGAAAATTTGAAGAGTGGACTTTAGGTAGCCCGAATAGTTTAAACCTGATAGTGTGCAACAGTGGCAGCTCCGTGCTAAATCGCGCTAATTCGCGCTAATTCGCGCTAATTCGCGCCAAAGCGTGCTTTATAGCAGGGGGCTGGAAAAGACAGGAAATGACCCAAAATGGCCAATAAACTATAAGTTACTGCCTTAAACCACTCCTCTGAGGACAAACAGGCAGCTCAGTACTCCCTACTCCCACTAGTGAGTAAAGAAACTACCCCTTGACCAAACAAGGAAAATGGAGAAAACAGGAACCAAGACAAAGCCCAGGGATCAGCAAAATCTGATCACTGGAACAAACTATTAGAAAAGTATGGAAAGCAAGAGTATTTTTTTTTTTTTCAAGTTTTTTTTCAGATAGGCAGAAAATACAATAAATGCTGTGTTTTTCGACTAAATGCTATCAAAAGCTAGTACACTTGAGTGTATTAGCCTGTTGTTTAACTTTTAAGCAAAACTTAAACAAGCAAGTGCAATAAACAATTCAAGCTATTAAAAACAGTAAAAACAGGTAATAGCAGAATAAAACAGGCAGAAATAGCAATCGAAAGGCTTAAAAAGTCGAAAATGCAGAAAAAATACTTAGAATCTGGAAAGTTTGTCTTTTCTGGTCTCTGCTGCTCTAGGAACTCTGCTGGACACCACAAGGAGCTGTGCTGAGTTCTCTATAGCCAGAAAAGCCCGCCAAAGCATGCTTTATAGCAGGGGGCTGGAAAAGACAGGAAATGACCCAAAATGGCCAATAAACTACAAGTTACTGCCTTAAACCACTCCTCTGAGGACAAACAGGCAGCTCAGTACTCCCTACTCCCACTAGTGAGTAAAGAAACTACCCCTTGACCAAACAAGGAAAATGGAGAAAACAGGAACCAAGACAAAGCCCAGGGATCAACAAAATCTGATCACTGGAACAAACTATTAGAAAAGTATGGAAAGCAAGAGTATTTTTTTTGTTTTTTTTCAAGTTTTTTTTTTTCAGACAGGCAGAAAATACAATAAATGCTGTGTTTTTCGACTAAATTCTATCAAAAGCTAGTACACTTGAGTGTATTAGCCTGTTGTTTAACTTTTAAGCAAAACTTAAACAAGCAAGTGCAATAAACAATTCAAGCTATTAAAAACAGTAAAAACAGGTAATAGCAGAATAAAACAGGCAGAAATAGCAATCGAAAGGCTTAAAAAGTCGAAAATGCAGAAAAAATACTTAGAATCTGGAAAGTTTGTCTTTTCTGGTCTCTGCTGCTCTAGGAACTCTGCTGGACACCACGAGGAGCTGTGCTGAGTTCTCTATAGCCAGAAAAGCCCGCCAAAGCGTGCTTTATAGCAGGGGGCTGGAAAAGGCAGGAAATGACCCAAAATGGCCAATAAACTACAAGTTACTTCCTTAAACCACTCCTCTGAGGACAAACAGGCAGCTCAGTACTCCCTACTCCCACTAGTGAGTAAAGAAACTACCCCTTGACCAAACAAGGAAAATGGAGAAAACAGGAACCAAGACAAAGCCCAGGGATCAGCAAAATCTGATCACTGGAACAAACTATTAGAAAAGTATGGAAAACAAGAGTATTTTTTTTGTTTTTTTTCAAGATAGATATATATTAAAGAGGTATGGGGAAAGAGAGCAACCTTGTCTTGTGCCATTGGATAAGGGTATAGAGTTATTTTTGAACTTCTTTATCTGAATATACTCTGTTCCCAGAGATGCATTGGGGCAGGAAACAAGTCAGTGATGACATCATAGAGCTGAAAGGTAAAAGGATCAAGAAAGTACCTGGTTTTGAAGAGGATTATGGAAAATGGAACACCAAAACACTAAATGAACCTCCAGGCCTGCAAATTAAATGGAGGTTTTGTTTCTAGATGAATTTAAGACAGAAACATGCAGAATACCTTGCTGAAACTTTCCTAGCATTGTCTTTGGCTTCAGAGAAGGTGAATTGGATTGTTTCAAGCTGGATTATCTTTGAAGAGATGCAGAAAAGTGGATTTTGTCTCCTCAGGGGTTTCAAGGGATATTTTTTTCATCTTTGTGATAGAAAATTAAGGTAGGTATTTAATTTGAAAGTGAATCTTGTTTTCTATAAGGTAAGCACATATTTATTAGGTTTCTGGCAATTAATTTCAAAAGGGAGGTCTTGAGTTATAGTGATTTTATGTGGTCTCCATGTAAAGTTCTTCTTAGCTTTATATGCTGCTAATATTTGTTGAACATGTGCTGAGTTTAACAGTCTGATATATATTTGCCTCAGAGATTCATGTGTCTGTGCACTCCTTATAGCTCTGTGGGCTCTTTCTATTACTATGTCATTCAGGAGGTCTTTATTGTTCAAGAGAGAGCTTAGTATTATTGGATTGAGTTGTGCATTTTCAAAGGTCTCTGGAATTCCTCTTATAATGAAGTTATTGTGCTAATTTCTGGCTTCTAAGTCTGGCATTTTTTGTTGTAATTCTTTAATAGTGCTGTTGCTGATCTGAAGCTTTTGCTTGAGTTCATTTATTTTTTAATTCACTGTCCATAGCTTTGGATTCATTCTGTTCGAGTCTAAGCATAATTTGGTGCAGACTAGAGCCAAATGTCATTAGTTTATGTGAAAAACCTTGCACTTCTGTTTGTAAAGGTTGCACTGCGTTTTTAAGGTCCTCCAATGTTAAAGAGTGTTCCTGTTTTGATCTGAGAGCCATCTTAGCAGCCTCTTGTTGTAGCTCATTATTTTTTTTGCCTTTTGGAAGTGGTGTCTTTCTCAGGAGTAGAACTCATAGATAGTTTGGTTTTCTTGGTTAAAGTTTCCATTTGATCTGGTTGGTTCTCCATTTAGTGTCCAAAGTTAGATGCTTGGTAATAAAGAAGAAGTTTTTATTTAGTATATCCTGTTCTGAGAGATGCTTTTTCCTTATTTTTCTTGTTTTACTCCTGTGTATCTGAAAGAATCCACACCATGCTCAGGGCTCAGCTTCCAGTAAGTAGTATTTTTATTCAAAAAGAAAGGAATCCGACAAAAATATAGATGAAAAAAGTAAGTATTCATATTCCTGTTTTAATCCTTTGGTATTTAAAGTATTTTCTTTAAGTTGGGTGGGTGGCCTAATGGTTAAGGTCTTTACCTTACAAACACAAGGTGCAGGGTTTGAGTCTCACAAGAGATAATTCTTGTCTAGGCTTAAAATGGCCCACAAGGACAGTTAGCTTAGTACTAACCTATGAGTGATGTGTTGGCTTAAGGTCAGATGAAAGTTTAAGGTTTCAGGAGCTGGACAATCAGTGTGCTTATAAGCTGTCCACCATTTTGGAATCAACTAACATCTTTTTATCTTAATGGATCTTTTTCGTCTGTCATATTCTACTGTTTTAGAATAATAAAATAAAGTGAACTGCAAATTATCACAATACTATGGTTTATGTTATCTGTTTGCTTTGTGAGCCATTTCATCCTAAACATGGGCATACTGCAGAAAATATATAAATGTCTGGATATTCTTCAAAGAAGAAAATGTGTTATAAAAATTAGCATTTCTACACATATTATACTTGGAGCATTTATTCCTGGGCTTCCACTGAAAAGGGGGCAACTTATGCCTGGACAGACAATGACAGTAAACAGACACTAATACATAAATACATTTAAACAAGAAAAAAAACATAAGTAACCATACATATAATTGCAGTTATGAATGATGTTATGTACCTTGTAAAAATAGCAAAGTTAGTGATTTCAGAAATATTCAATAAATGGTATAAAATATACTAAGATTCTGATACTTGTGCAGTTGAGTATTGCCATCATTTATTCACTGATTTATGATACATTTTGACACTCTGTTATGGTAAAAGTTCCCCCATGTACCTCTACATTGTACAAGTTGTTAATTAGTGAACTTTGCTGAAGGGTTCATTTTACATCTTGTTTTTAGACAGATGTGACCTTATCTTGCCAATAATAAAGAAAGCCATGCTTTACTATTTGCAATATTTATAGCAATTTTGGTTTACCATTATGTGAGTCTTACTTTTAATATGTATCTGTTTTATGATCAGTAGTGAGTGGTGATACGTTGATTAGGTTATGGTTGAAATAATTCTTGGAATATGTAAGCTTTATGTACATTTCTGTATAGCATATATATTTTCTAAGGTATCTAATACCTTTATTAAGAGATTGATATATTAATTGTTTTTGAAGTGCCAGTTTGATCTTTAGAAGATATCCTTTATATTTGATCTCGTATACCAAATTTGTCCAAGTTAATAGCCATTTTGATGAGAATGGTTCCTTATATGTTATTTCTCATTCATGGTATTGAATAGTTCATTAAATATTCCTGATAACAGATACATAATACACAGTGGGGCTTCAGGGTATATAACTGGCTATGAATGAAATATTCTGTTATAAGTTGAAATGGTGGATTACATAGCAACTACTCTGTCATGTCTGTGGGGAGGTATTTTGTTTTTAATATGAAGCAGTGATATTTCACTTGGAGTACAAGTAGAATAAATCTAAAAAACATTTGCTAGTGTGTGCAGTGCTCAGCAATTGCTGGCTGGATGGAGTAGTGATAACATGGGATAATGGGATATCCATATTTCCACTGAAGAAATAAAACTCGAGTGATGGCTGCTAATACTTCTTAGAAAAGGAATACTGACACTCTCCAGTATATTGATATTTGATTTGTAATCTGTCTGGTCAAAGGACTATTAGCACTTCTGAGGGCATTGGTATCAGGCTTGTGATGGGCACTTTGTTGTATCTATGTGGGTTTTGAAGGATACAATGCAGTAAAACTAACTGCAAAGTTATTTGTAGGTGTACATTTATTATCTCTATCCTGGATTCATCAAGATATAATAAGCCATATTCCATGTCTCATATTTTTAATTCTTTCCCCTCTAACATTTTATGGTTTCAAAATACATAATTGAATCTTCTTTGTTTTGAGGGTGAAATATATTGTGGCCATGTCATTATTCTATACAAATAGCTTTTCTATATGAGGTTTAATTACTTTGCTGCTTGGTGACTGTCAAAAACAACCAGGTTATCCTCATAAAGAGAGTATATTGTTCTTTTATGAAGAGCAGTGTATTAATAAAACTGTCACAACAGGTGGTATTAGATGGATCCTTGTAGAACTTTAATTGCATTTTTGGGGGTTGAAGATAGCAAGTTTTTTTAATTTTACTTGACTGCTGTATTTTCTAGATAATTTGTCAATCATCTGAGTGGGTTTGTCTCAACATCTGTTGATTTTATTAGCTTTAGGGTGGAGGTGTAATTTAATAAATTACATTAAATATAGAAAACTGTTCTTCTGAAGATGTTATCTACAATGGTGTATATCGAGTGACTTAAAAGCAATAAAGACATTGTAGTATATGGAGCACTGTGATTATACTCCAAAATCAGGAAAAAGGCAAACTGGTTAAGTGGTAGTATAGCACAAGATTCAATACTAACAGCAGTTTGATACTAACACTTAGTTAGCAGTTAGTTCTAACTGCTGCTACTATCAGGTCTCTTGCAGGACACTAAGTATTGACAGTGCCAGCATGTAAAGCAGCAGAAATAAATACAGCTCTGTTTCTGCCTTGCTGTGTATGCCTCTCAATTTGCTCTGTCCCTCATAAACCTGTCCGACTTTCTGGTAAATCACTGAAAGTTACAGTCAGCAAAAAATGCCACATAGTACTATACCCTGATTGGTTAGAAATGCATACAGAAGCAAAACGTGTCCTTCTATAACATAAATCAATATTTAAAAACTATCTAGATGATATCCTTTGACTCACCTGAAAATTTCAAACAAATAAGCTGATAGGTTTTCTGATATTCACTATTTCACAGTGCTTGCTAAGGAATTTACCAATTTTGAAAGTAGGTATAACATCTTGCATTTTTCACCTTAACCTGTAACTGATAGAACACGGAGCAGATAAGGCTCCATACACTACAAAGAAGTATAATAGTGTCTCCTATCATAATCGCTGATTACATGTTCTCAACATGGATGCTAGGATAGATTTCAAGAATGAATTTCCTTTGTTAAATAAGTTAGACCTTTCATATATCAGAACTTTAGAAGTGGTAGACTAATGCTAGGTACTTATTTGTAGTAGGTGGCAGTGTTTGAATAGGATTGCTATTCAAAACAGAAGTTTTAAATTCCATGGGGGAGATGGGAAAGAACAGTACATGTATAGTAGTTTACAAAAAAATTTTTTGGTGTCTACTATTCTTGACAAAAAGTTTACAGTTAGCAATTTCAGTTAACTTATACATGCATCTATGAGTAAGCAGTTCACTAGATATAATAATAGTTTTTCAGTACCATATTATTTACAAATGTATGAGGGTATTATACGTAATACTTATTTATAGTTATTTGTTTTTTCCAATTTCTGTAGTATGGCCAACTTGAAATGTATATCACTTAATGTCAGTGGATTAAATAATGGTTATAAAAGGGGTAGTTTATACAAATGTTTAAACATATTTCATTCCCAAGTTATCTTTTTACAGGAAACACATTTAATAAAAGAAGATTTGGACAGACCTAATACTAAACACTATTTGTATTGAGTAGCTCTCATTATAAACAAAAGAGAAGAGGGGTGGCTATTTTATGGAAAACGTCTTTGCCTCTACCTAAAATCCTAAATACATTTAATAATGAAAAAATATGTTTTGTTCAGTGACTTTAGAGATTCAAAGGAAACTTACACTTTTTTTAATGTCTATTGGATACCTGGATTGGGATACAAACAGTTGGGGGAAATAATATGAATAGCAAAGGGAAACATTATTTTTGGAGGTGACTTGAATTGTATTTTATCTGACAAAGATACCAACACTAGCTGTAAAAGGAAAAACAAGCCTGTCTCAGCTAAGACTTTGATGGAGTTCACTGACCTATATAATATGAGAGATATAAATGAGTTTTCAGTATTAGACTTACCATTCTTTATACATTTCTCACACAGGCAAAGGGCACAATCATGAACAGAGTATATGTTTCAAATGAGATCACTAGTAGAATAGATGACATGAAAGTAGTCTCTTGCCCACTGAAGTTATATTGAATTCTAGTAATAACATCCCAATTAAAAGGATTCTTGCATGTATAACCAACATGAAAAACTTTAAGGAGTTCTTAAATAAAGAAATTCAAACATTTTCAAAATTAATCATACAGATAACACCTCAGAGGTTTTTGAATGGGACTCTTTAAAAGCATATCTTTTTTGACAAAATTAAAAGTTGGTATGCACAAAAAGAAACAGTGGGACCCATAATTGATAGATTTACAGTAGAAATTTGATAAGGTAAGTAAAATTATATAGTCAAAAAGGAAATAATAACTTAGCAGAATAAATAGCGTAAACAGCAACTATTTAGACATTTTATAACATAAAACTATGATAAATTTAGAAAATATTAAAATAGTTGCCATCCTGAAAATACACCCTAATATCACCAAAAACCTGATAAGGACTCAACACAATGTTCTTCATATAACCAAGTTTCATTATTAAATGTAGATTATAAAACATTCATGGCAATCTATGCCTCTGGAATAAAACAATTTCTTTCAATGTTGATAAACATTTATCACACTGGGTTTATAATGAACAGGATCAGCTATGATAATACCAAGATAATACTATCAATAATTGAGTATACTAATAATTTAAAAATAAATAACTAACTTTGGTTAGTCTGGCTGTCAAGAGTACATTTGATTCAGTTAATTGGGACTTGTTACTATTAGTACTGAATTAATGTAATTTTTTCAAACAATTTCTTGCAATTAAACAAACTTTTCTATGAAAACTTCTTTGCATACATTAAGATAGGCTCATATACTTCCCAATCAATCATGTTTACTAAAGGTACTAAACAGGGTCATCCCTTGTCCCCATTGCTTTTTGCTCTAGTTATGGAACCTTTCGCAATTTATATAAGATCAAATAAAAACATCAAAGGTATACTAATAAATAATGATTTAATCCCAAAACACTATCATTTGCAGATGAAACTCTATTAACTTTGACTGATTGCAATTCTTCTCTTATTGCAGCATTCCAAACAATATAAATATTCCAGAAGAAATCAGGACTCAGTTTTAATGAGAATAAGACTAAAATACTACCTACTAATTATAATATTAATAAAATAGATAAATTACATAAACACATTGTGGAATAAGGTAAAAACACTTACTTAGGGATAATCTTGTCTGATAATATTGAAGTTATAATGATCTTTATTTATAATAATAATTTAAATTCCATAAAACAAACTCTTAATAAATGGAATAATTTTTTTCACTATGGAAGAGAGACTGTCCTTACTTAAAATGATTATCCATCCTAAATGTTTATATATAATACAATCTTTATCCCTCCCACTCCCCCTCAAAAAAGTATAAAAGAGTATAATTCTTTGTTTCTGAGATTTTTATGGTTTCCTAACAAGCCTAGATTGGCTTTAAACAATACATTACAGACTGGACTTCATGTGGTATTGGTCTTCCAGATGTAGAATTACATGCCTAATCCTCAATTGTTAAGACAATAATTATTTAGTTAAATGACAATTATAATCCCAAATGGAAAGATATTCAGGGATGCATTTGGTATAAATCCATTTAACAAAACCATATTATACAAAAAGCTATCAATACATTTTATTGCTTAGTAAACCACTGTTTCATAGAAAACAAAAACAAACCAGTTAACTCTTATTATATTAATACAATAATAACCTCCTTTAAACAATTTAATTTTCAGGAACCCTGAACATAAAGTATAGATTTTCTTTGTATTTCCAATTGCCTATACTCAAAATAGTATTAATATATTTAATTTAACAATGACAACATTTAAAGACAAAAAACTGTTATACTGGTGTCAATTACTAGACAATCGGAAGTTACAAAATGTTGACCATATCATTAATAAGTTTGAGTTAAGCAAAGTCATGTAATTAGAAATTCAAAATTGTAGACAATTAGTTGAACTGATATAATGCAACGAATAGCTAGACATTATTTCCCCACATTCATTGATTTACTCATTATTCTAATGCACCAGAATATAATTGGAAAGGGACTTCCATATACAATATATATAAGGTACTTAAGAATCAACAGTATGTCACAGAGAAAGCTATTGGGATTATTTTAGACTTGTTAATGATAACTCCCCAAGTGAAGATAATAAAACCTAATATTCCAATCTTCAAAACAAACCACTTCATCACTAAGGCGGACAATATTCTCTTAGAAGTTCTTACATAGAACCTTTCTCACACCATAAAAATTGATTTAATATATAGTAAAGACATAGGATGCTGGAGATGTAAACTAAATGTTAAAGCTGACTGGCAGGACATGTTTTATGATTGTATAAAACTTAAAACATATTGGGATAATATGAATTCTCTTTTACAGTCTGTTTTTAATGATAAATTTATGCTGACCAAATCTCTTATTTTATTTAATACACATATTCCCAATTGTTTCATGAAAATAAAATACCCTGTTTTACGGAGTATCTTAACATTAGCAAGAGAGGTCATCACCAAGAACTGGAAGAATCTGACTCCTCCTACTATGAAGGAATTTGTACATTTGGCAATTGAAGTGTGTCATCTTTAACTTATCACGATGAAGAAAGGAACATCTAGAATCACCTCCTCATATAATATATAGTTGAAATTCAGTGAACTGCTGGATAAACAGACTTTAATAATTAACTAACAACTACTCTTACCATATTTCTTTTTCTGTTTAAAAAGCTTTGATTTATAGTAGACACCATTATAAATAGTTATTTTAGTTGTTTATTATTGTTCTTTTAGATGTGTATATTTGTTTTATAATATTTCTATTATCATATATTAATGTCTTGTTGTTAAAATTTTCAATAAAAACAACTGAGAAAAAAAAAGAATGGATTTCCTGGCATCCATGTCTTGAACACATCATAATGTGTTTACAATCAGAGATGAGATCATAATCATCTATTTTATACTCCTTTTTGATTCATAGGATTCATAGGAGTTTCAAGGCAATTTAGTTTCACAACAATAAACATACTGCCAGCACCCATCCTCAGGCCATTTCCACTTTTTTATGAGGGCTAGAAATTTGACACTACCCTTCTAGTCATACCGGTTTTGTTTGAAGGATGATAATGTACTGCACTGCTTATCCTGCAGGCAAAATGTATTCTAAAGAGGGAGAAGTGCTGCTTAATGAATCTATCTCTCTCTGTCATGTAATGTTTATCTGCTGGTGAAGATTTAAGTCCCTGGATCTGGTGTTTGCTAAGCTATTAGACCTGTGGAGCTATAGGAGATTAAGGACAACAGGGTCTCTAGTAGCATGCTAGTCAAGACAAAGATTACTCCTCAAGAGTCCACAATATATTGAATAAAGAGATAGAGCTTCTTGCCCATCTTGGTAGCTCAGAATTTTTAAGCCTGAAATCTTCTTAGTTAGGAACATCTAGGGCTTCTCAAGTTGTTTGATATGTCGAGTTAGATATAGCCCAAATGGGGAATCAAACTCTATGAATGAACTCATCAATGCCAAATACAAGGAATAATGACATCTTTAGATATGGATGATGTACCTTTGACTATTAGTTGTCCTAAGCAGAAGGATTTTTGAATGCAGTTGCTACATGATAATCAAAGTAGTACGAACTGTCATCCTCGATACTCAGGTCCTTGTCTTCATTTTTGTTTATAATTATTGCCTGTAATTTATGTTGGGAGTAGTGTCTATGTTCTGAAACTATGGTGTTCATTTGCAAGCAGAACAAATTAGTCTAAATATTGTAACTGCTGTGAGACTAATAATTCATGTGGCTTGCTAGGCTGAAAATAAAATATGTCTGCAATCGTCTTGTAAGTGAATTTGTCTTTGGGAGAGATATGACAGAGGTACATTTCCATCTGCCAATGAAGACATGTCATGTTAGAAAGCTGATCATGCAGATTAATGTAGTGGATATGAAGACAGGTACATTTTAATTAGTTTAGGTCTATATTTTCAATTTGAGATCCTTTGTGTTGTAGCAAAAGTTAATATAATCTGTGGACTCAGTTTGCATAGGAATATAGATCTTTAGTATAGTTTATATGCACATCTTATATTATAATATTGCTTATATCAGTGGTAAGCAGAAAAATGTGTGTATAATTGTGCAATTATGTCTAAGCTTTGGTTTGGAAAGCATTACCTGCTTCAAATGTGTGATAGGATTACATTTGTCAATTCCACATATTTAGGAATTTTCTTATTTCTTAAAGTGTCTTAATTGTTTAGGTACTCAGTTTGTTCAAAGTTTTCAGAAAGGGTATTTTTTTTTTTTTCGCAAAGGTCCTATTCAAATAAGGCTGAAGATTGTGTGCTATCTCTGTGCAGAAGGGCAGTTTCTTTAACTCAACTGCTTTCCTCAATGTTGGTGTCTTCCAACATGTCCTTGGGTTACCATGGTAGGAATCACTGACCACTGTTAGCCTGACCACCTTGCTGCCCTGTTTAGCTACTTAAATTTTAAACAGAATCAATATGGAATCCACAGCTCTGACTTTCCCTGCTCTGTTTGAGAAGTTCTTCTAGAGGTGGTAAATGATATCATCTTACGATGATGCATCTCCTAGTTGTTCAGGCATATCCTCACTACAAGTTTCAATTTCTCTGGTCTATTTAGGTAGCATCCTGGCTGTCTGACTCAGCTCACCTCCAAATGTTGATCTGCTGAATACCTCTCTTGCTCCAAGTGTCCAAAACATGTCGAACATGTGGCATCAGCTCAGAGTTTTAGACAATCCATGACTAGCACAAACATCCAGTAACAACTCACTAACTACTTTCCAGTAAAGTAAGCCATCCCTCTAATCATGTCTCTCCATGTACCTTCATCTTTATCTACATAAGTGGTGAAGTTACCCAGAAAAACTACAAAGTCAGTAGATGGTACCCAATCAAGAAAATCTCTCATGGTGTCCATGATGGCTGAATATTTTAGGCAGCTCTTAGATGCATATGCACAAATTACAGAGAGAGTCTTCCTTTCTGCAATTTGCAGTCAAATTGAAGTTACCCTTCTGTCTAATGGCATTCTGATGCCTATCTATCAGAACTCAAGAAGAATGCATGCATAGCAGAGAGAAAGAGAAAAAGCACCAGCAGCTGAGACGCCTTTTTCCAGAACCAATTCTGCCTGGAATGGTAAGACCATTTATATGTAGATGAGGTGAGCTGCCTGTCGGGTGCTAGGATCCACCACATAACGCAAGCACTCAGGTCACTCCAAAGCAAATACAAATATGACTCGGTCATTGTACATGCTGGTGTGAATGACCTGAGACGTACCTCCCTGGACTACATGAAAAGAGACATAGAGGAGCTCTCTGATCATGTAGCCCAGGCTGGTATGACCCTGACCTTGAGCAGCATCTTACCCTCACCTAGAATGATGCCACAGTACAAAGACAAAATGATCGATTTTAACAATTGGCTAAAATTTTGGTGTCATTCAAAGGGGATCCAGTGTCTGTCAGCATGGGATGACATGCTCGACAAGCCACGTTGCTTCGCTAGGGATGGCTTGCATCTGTCACCACTGGGATTTCGGATATTGGCAAAGGCTCTTGCCACCCCCATAGTGCCTTTTTTAGGCAAGGCTCAAAAGTCAAACGCACCCCCATAGACAGCACAAGGAACAAGAAACTAAGGGTAATGCTGCTAAATGCCAGAAGTCTTAACCTCAAGATGCACACACTCAAAGCTTTCCTCAGTATGGAGAACATCGATATCTGTGCAGTGACAGAAACCTGGTTCAAGGCTCCAGAGAGCACCCCAGCACTACCAGGCTATGCCTCATATCATGCTTTTCGGCCCCAAAACCCAGACCGAACCACAAAAGGAGGGGGAGTTTCCATATTTATCAAGGATATCCACACCTCCAGGTTAGTGGCATTGCACGAAGTATCGGAGACCATCCATGTGCAACTAACAGTGGGCAAGACTGCTTTTCAGTTTATAGCATACTACAGACCACCCTCTCAAAGTCAGGAATCCCACTCGGCTTTCCTGAAAACATTGGAGAACATGAAGATCTCTCCGAACACCATTATATTGGGTGACTTCAACTACCCAAACATTGACTGGGAGCACTACTCAAGCCCCAGCACCTTAGCCCAAAGGTTCCTGGAAATTATAAACTCAAATGCTATGGAACAACTAGGCACCATGCCCACAAGAGGGGGCAACATACTAGACCTGATCATTACCAACATGGGGACTCTATGCTCCACACCAGAAGTATATCCCTCATTGGTAAGATCAGACCATAAATTAATCTCACTGGATGTCCACATCCCGACCCCACCCCCAGCCCAGAAAACCACAGTGAAAAACTTCTCAAAAGCGAACTTCTCACTTCTCAAAACTGAAGTGGAATCCTTCAAGGCCCCAGGGCCAGTGGAAACTACTGCCCAAACTGCAGAATCCTATATAAACGCATTCTACGGACATCTCCAGGAATGCATGGATCATGCTATCCCAAACAAAACTAAGACCCAATCATCCAAAGGCAGGCGTCCAGTCTGGTGGACCCCTGCCATAAATAAACTATACAACAGAAGGAGGAAGCTACTATATGATAGAGCAAAATCCCTAATAGGGAAGGCATCTCTGATCAGTACTAGCAAAAAATTACGATCCCTCATAAAATCCTCCAAGGCCAGCTTTGAGAGAAAAATTGCACAGGACACCAAAGACAATCATAAGGCTTTTTTCAGTTATGTTAGAAACCTGGGATGCAACTCCCAGACTTGTTCTGAGTTGATTCTAAACGACAAAAAATACACTGAACCCACAGATATCACCAATATCCTGGCAGACAGGTTCAGTGCAAACTTCTCCGCCCCCTCCCCCCCAAAAGAGCAAGTATCTATCCCAGCAGAGGGCTGCCTCCCAAACATCTCTGATGCTCAGGTGAAAGCTGCCCTCTCCAAAGCAAAAAACACTGCTTCCATGGGACCAGATAGCATCCCAGGTTGCGTCCTACATGAACTGCAAGAGGAATTAATCCCTCAAATAAAACAGCTATACAATCTCAGCCTCACTACAGGATATGTGCCCACAGAATGGCGTACAACAGTGGTCCCACTCCACAAAGGTGGAGCCTCTACGGACCCTGGAAACTATCGCCCCATAAGCCTGACTAGCTTAGTCTGCAAGGCTATGGAGAGGATCATCATGGAGCTCATAAACAAAGACATCGGGGACCTACAGACACTAGATCCTACCCAGTTCGGCTTTGTTAAGGGCAGATCCTGCCTTTTGAACCTGGTTGACTTCTTCAAAACAGTCACCAAAGCCATAGATGAAGGGAAGGTAGTCCACACAGCCTATCTGGACCTTGCAAAGGCATTTGACACAATACCCCACTGGCATCTTAGATAAGCTATCCAGCTTAAATATAAACCCCTATGTCACAAGATGGGTCGCAAACTGGTTCAAAGACAGAACCCACAGAGTGAGAGTTGCTGGAGCCATGTCAGACTCGAAACCAGTCACAAGTGGCGTCCCACAGGGTTCTGTCCTGGGACCACTCTTGTTTGGTATATACTTTTCCGAGGTACAGGCAAACGTGGGAGGACTATGGCTCACCAAGTTCGCAGATGACTGCAAACTGGGCACCATAATCAACTCTCCAGCTGACACAAACATCCTTCAAAAAGGTCTCACAGAGACAGATAACTGGTGCCAGCACCATGGTCTAAAGCTAAATGCCAAAAAATGTATAGTCATACCCTTTGGCAAAAACAATGTGCCCACAAATGACCACATAGGCGGAAACCCATTAAGTACAGAGAAAGTTATTAGGGACCTAGGGACCCAAGTTGATAGCAATCTCTCCTTTGAAAACCACATTGCCAAAGTGGTTAGAAAGACCTTCTACATAGCCCACCTCATCACGAAGGGTTTCACATCTAGATCAAGAGAGGTAATCATGCCCCTTTATTCATCCCTCATCAGGCCCATCATAGAATACAATGCCCCTTTTGGGATGTACCTTACCCGACACCTGCAGCAATTAGAAAGACCCCAAAGGTATCTCACCAAGAGGATCAAGGGTCTCAAACAGATGCCATATGCTGCTTGGTTAAAAAAACTCCAGCTCTACTCAGTTGCATACCGCCTACTTTGAGGCGATCTATGCCTGACATACAAAACTATGTCAAATCCAGAATTAATGGACATGCTCCACCTCAGTAAATCTAAATCCCTTAGAGCCACATGCTCGAGGGACTTGAACCTCAGCACAGAAATAAATAGAACTTGCTGGAGGGACAGGTTCATAACCCATAGGCTCTCTTCGCTCTGGAATAGAATTCCAGTTCATGTGAGGCAGAGCACCTCACTCAATCTCTTCAAGAAGAATCTCGATAGGTGGATGGGGGATCGTAGGTTTGTCCCAGGGATTACTCCCGTGTCACTATTAGACAGTGGCACAGTAAACTAAACCTTAAAGGGCACAGTATACTCAAATCAAGGGGTGGCGTAAGCCATACAGAATTGGGCTAGGCTTATAATTGCCTCAGGGCAGATAGCCTAGTATGAACCTATGAACCTATGAACCTATGCTGCCTTTGAACCTTGGTACTTAAGCAGCAGCTCCTTGTCTGCGCCCCCCCCCCCCAAAAAAAAAAAAACTAGAATCTAGTCCTTCATAATCCTTCATAATTTATATTTCTCTTTTCAACCACTTTACTAGTATCCTTCCTATCCTTCAGCTTGCAGGTAGGGAGCTCACAAAGAAGACCCATTCAACTTTTTAGACTGAGTCTACATGGGCAAAATGGATTACTCAACCACTAGGAGTTCAATGCTGGGCAAAACCACCACAGTGACTGGTTTCAGAGGAGTGCCTTGAGACCATTGTTCTACCAAAGCAAGCAAAGAGAATCTCACTGAAGGTAGTACTGCTCAACAAAATCAATCCAAAGAAAAACAGCAGAAACCACCACTAAGAAAATGATGTTTTAATCATGCAAAACAATAAAAACAAGGCATAAAATGAGAGTAAAACTCAGGCAAATGTGATGAGCCCTTTCGGGCAATGCCCTTCATCAGATAAATCACTCACTTCAAAAACACTAATTTAAAGGGAATAACAAACAATCGGTGCTCAATAATTAACCCGCCTTTTCTTTAGGGCAGGTTTTAATGGAATTACATCATTAAGTCCTGGATACTTATGTGCTGTGAGTTCTACAATCCACGTAGCCTCTTCACATTCTGTGTCATTCACTACATCCCCACCTCTGATACCTTTCATCACATTCCAAATAACCATGAATTTGAAACAATGTCCCTGATGGTTAAATATGTGCCTATTTAGGGTATTATGCTCATTCTGTGCCCTGATAGCTGATAAATGGTTCAGTATCCTATTTTTAAACATACAGTTAATTTTCCCTACATAATAACAATTACATAGTTGGCAGGTAGCAAAATAAACTACATTAGTTGTCCTGCAATTGGCTCTAGCATTAAAATGATGTACCCTGCCTCTAATGGGATGAACATAGCTAGTATCCTTATTGATGTGTGTACACGCCTTACATGACCTACATGGTCTAGTCCCTTTCCTCACATCAACCTGTTGACTGTCCTTTCTACCCTCATGACTTAATAAATCTTTTAAATTTGTATTCCTTCTGAACCCAAAACTGGGTTCATCCCCCACAACCTTCCTAATCTTCTCATAAGAAAGCAAAATCTTCCAATTTTGTCTGACTATGTTACATACCCCATGAATATTGTTGCTGTATGTAAACATAAGTCTCACTTTATTGTTGTGTACCGGCCTGTTATTAACATCCAAAGCCATCTCTGCATTCTGTTTTAACCATGGGTACATTTTGCCCTTTCTAAACTCTTTCCTTGTCTGTGTAATCTTTTGTACTTTCTGTTTACTATGCCCTCTTTTTATAAAATTACCTTCCAACCGTTTTACTTCTTCAAAATTATCATCCTCAGTGCACAATCTAGACATTCTCCCTAATTGTCCAGTCATGCTGTTATCAAAAATAAACCTTAGGTGCATACTGTCTTGTGTCAACAAGTTGTTCTTTCAGCACTCTTTTCTATATATGGTCATCTTAACCCCCCCCCTCCTCATCTTGAAGCACCCTGACATCCAGAAAATCTATCTCACTCTTAGAGAAACTCACTGAGAATCTGAGGAAGGTAGTTGTCGACTCTAGATATTTAACAAAGTCCAATAGTTCCATTTCTTCTCCTCCCCATAGCAAAAAAATGTCATCTACAAAATGCCTATAAAGGCATAATTTATTCCTCCATTTATTGTGATCCCCCATTACATAGTACCTCTCCCAGTAAGATAGTACCAAATTAGAATATGTGTTAGCACAGGGGGTGCCCATGGCCACCCCCTGTGTCTGTCTGTAAAACTACCTGGATGTGTAAAAACATTGTATTCTAGGAGTAAAGCCAGAAGATTCACAACCAACTCTGACTTACTTTCTTCCATCATGTTCATTTCAGCCATCAGTCATGATACTGCATCAGTACCATAATCATTGCTTATCAAAGTAAAGAGGCTTTTAACATCGTGTGACCATGATATAATCCCCTCCCTCACTAGCTCCAGTACAATCTTTCAATGAAGTCAGAAAATGCCCAATAGTGGCAAATGGAAAGTCCCAAGGTTTGCAATATCCACACCTTAACATTCACTTGGTCTAGGCCTTCCTCAGTGGGTTGCTTATTTTGATGCATTTCAGATTAGCAATCTACTGTCATATAAGCATAACCATAATCATAACCATAACCATAACCATAACCATAACCATAACCATAACTATAACCATAACCATAACCATATGCAGGTTTGGGCACTCATGGAGGATAAGGTATTTTTTACACCTTGAGCAATTTCATGTATTTAAATGTTAGGATAATATACATACAAGTTTTCAAGCTTTATGGAAGCATACGCCACCAATAGAAATTTGAGTATCTGCAATGCTGTTATGAGATTGTCCACAATTAAGCCTCACACAATTGATACCTGAAAGGAGATCATGGGCTAAGAAAGGAATTAGCCAGCAGTTTGAGCCTGGCTCATAGAGTGGGTGGGACCAGAGTACTGGCCTCTTTCCGGGGCCTGGCTATTCACCTTAGGTGGATGCACAAGAGCAATGGAGGTATCTCAGTATATATGACACAATAAAACCTCCAAATTGTTAGTTTATGCTGCTGAACAAACTAGACTTTGTGCAAGCTTACCAGGCATATCCTTAGACAGAAAAGGGCAAGCAGTGTAAAAGTAGTCCAACTCTACTGTCCTTTACTGGAAAAAGATGCGCTTGAGAGTAACTTTACATTAAAGGTTATGTTGTCATCTCTGTCAAGAGATATTAATAGCACACATCTGGTTGATTTTACACATCTCCATTTTCAGCAGAAGAGATGACCCTTTATTTTAGAGAATTCCATTCTATTTGGTATGGAAGATACTTTATATACACGCACACACATATGCATACATACATATATATGAGTGTATTGCTGTTTAACTAAGACACTTTTCACCTAATCCCAAAATATCTTAAAAATGAATCTAATGCACATTTAAACTAAAATGGACTTATTCGAATCGCATCTAACACATCATATAATGCAATTTAGGGCAAATACTTCTCCAAAACTTATTTTTTGCAGAGGGGCAAGCCTCCATACATCTTGTATGTGGAGGGATTCATCACCACCTCCACAACCCCTTACTTAAATATACTAAACTCAGAGCTGCCCAATTGCAGAGAAGAGAGAAAAGAGAAAACTTCTCGAAAGGTGAATCACTGTTGATACAAAAACAACACTTGTAGAGATAGAGATACAGCATAACGTTGGCCATTAGCAAAGTACAAATACTGATCAACAGTAATTTGCATTGAAATTCCTATGATCCACAGCCACAACAACAGTGATTTTATATAGCCTTACACTCTTTTCTATCAACTGTGTTTCAATCATTTGTGTTTTTGATGAAGTGTTTTAGAGCAACTGTGATACCTTTTTTTACAGATGAAATGTGCCTTAGGTCAAATATCACTTACCGCCACACACACACACACACACACACACACACACACACACACACACACACACACACACACAGACACACACACACACACACACACACACACACACACACACACACACACACACACACACACACACACACACAATGTGAAATGTTTGTTCTTGGTCTTAGTTATTTTATGAAAGCTCAGACTGAGGAATTGCTTATTTGTGTGCAAGGATAAAGGCATCCAGTTCTGTATGCCTCACGTGCAAACACAGAAATGTGAATTTTATTACCTAAATTCTTATTGCAGTTTACCATAAAAAGAGAATGTCATAGAATAACTTAGTAGTGTTACTTTAAATCATGCAAACCAATCATACATTTTCTTTAAAAAGATCTGAACTAGTAATGTGCATCACTCAGGGTTACTTGACAATTATTGTATCATGATGGATTAGGTCTGAAAGCACCAAATATAATATATTTTTAGAGCACTGATACCAGTTAAAACTAGTACTGGATTACACACTGCCCTTTTAGTTATAATGCACATCCCTCTTATATTTCTAAGTGATTTTGTTTAAAAGGGCTGTTTTGTGCACAGCCTACAGAATATCCTTGATGATCTGTTATTACACGTATTATATTTTTTGTGAAGAGTAGTACATGTAAGACTCTTTGTGTTGCTCTTCTTTCCATACACAGGTTTTAGCTGTTATCATTATCATTATATTATTATTGGGTGTGTGAAGTCAGCTTTATCAAATCCTGAAACAGCAGTACAAAACCCCCGAATGTCAAATTGTCAAAAGTCTAGAACACTAGAAAACACTGAATCCCTAATGACCTGACTGCTCTTGCCACTGGAACAAGTGGAAGTGTGGGTCCTGCACTGGGGAAACTCTAGTGGTTACCTCTATTGTACTTTTGTTGATATGATATTCAGCACTTTTGTTCTGCTGTTTCAGGATTCCACCAAGCTGGCTTCACATACCTAATAGTATGTTGTTGTTATCCTATTATTAAAAAATGGACTGGCAGTCTGTTGAATCCTTTTATAGTGTTGTCTAATAATATGTTGACAGCTAGCATAAAGCTAGCTATAAATATGAATTCTGTGTAAAAATAAAGTTAATTATTTTTCTTCCCAAGAAAGACCTCTCTGTGTCAATTTATTTTGCTCCTAGGGAGACTAGATCCTAATTTTAACATCTTTCATATTAAGCCATACTATGTAATTTGGGGAAATTAGATGCTGAATAACACAAGATTTGGCATTAACAAAATTAACAGACTGAATGATGTATTTAAGCAATGTCTTGTCTGAGGGCACAGAAAAGGTGAATAATTATTTAGTTAAGCTACCCAGAGCTTATTATGAGAAGTAATATTTTATTTTTAAACTTCTAATTCAAGTTAAGCTACCCATTTACCTAAGCATACCACCTATAGGTTCTATCACATCTCAGACTACACTTCTATTTAAATACAAAATCCATCCATAACCCCTTTTTCCACATGGGGTCAGGGTGTCACTTCAACAATGCCAATCATCTAGAAACAAGGTTTATACCCCCCAGGTGGCTAGCCGTGCCACAGTAGCTCCTCCACACAACACCCTCACATCCATGGCCAACTTAGAGTGTCCAATCCACCTACTGCATGTCTTTGGAATGTGGGAGGAAATCACAGCACCCATGCAAACACAGAGAGGATGAGACATCCAGATAATATCCCACCAAATAATGTAACATCTTCCATTATCCTGTTTCAGTAAGTAAGGAGCTTCAATGCTCAGTACTGACTCCAATGTGAGACTACCACTTAAACAGGATTAATATTCCACAATTGTCCCCTAAGAGCACAACAGGAACATGCACTATAGCCTGGGACTGGACTCTATACTTCTGTCCACCCTTAATGTAACTCCTTAATACAACAATTCAGAGCAATGTGTCCCAGTTTAAAACCTCTGATACATTCACATGTAAATAAATTAAATCTCACACATCCAAACACTTCTGGGAAAGCCTGACACAGATTTCCAGCTGTGTCCCTTCCTTAAAATAATATGGTGATGCTGCCATCAATCAGAGTGTCTTCATACTCTTTTAAATGTGTGTCCAGTTATGAAAATTAGATATTAAAACCAATGATAGCAAATGACCTAAACAGCCAGGCTTTCAGAGTGGCCCAGGAAGTTATACAGGCAAATATAAGCACTCTCAAATCGCTGAAGAAAAACACTGATTGACCAGCCACAATGTAAGTTAATAAAAATATGTAATAATAAGCCAAAATGATTAAAAATATAAAACAGTAATTTTCAATAAACAAACACAACTCAATCACCAGGAAAATTAAATCAATACTGTAAGATAGAAATCCAAAGTTCAGAAAAACTCTAACTGATCTGATTAGTTATAATTTCCTAACTGACTAAAGAACACTCTCCCTGATCTAAACTAAATTACTACAACAGATGAAAGGCAGGCTTACAGTTCTTGGTGAGTTCTTTGGGAATCCACTGCTCTGTACATCTGTGAACTGCTCACAACTATAACTGGGTGTAACTGACAACTGTAACTGACAACTGTAACTGAGTTCAGCAGGCTCTTTTATAGACTAGCGTAGCTGTCACAACTGTTCCAGTTCTAATTTTCAATTCATATTTTGAATATCAACCAAAAGCTGTTTACTAAACTTCCTTCCTGTCTTTCAGCTTCTGATAGTAACACATAGCAGCTGTCAACATTCCGATGACATCATCTGCAGATCAGCTGAACCTGAGACAGTTTGCCTTTAGAATCTTTCTTCATAAACACGTGCAGTTATAAATGTAAAAGGACACTGTTCAAGTCTTTAAAACATTCTGTACAAACAGATTATAAATCAACATGTAAGAACTTATTTACAATATTATTGCTAGTCATTCTGGCATATAATATAGCAATAACCCAAGCCTGGGTGTGGGTAATGTGGGATTTACCCACGGTTGGCGTGGTTTGGTCCCGAGGGCGAAGCCCGAGGGACCAAACAAAGACAACCGTGGGTAAATCCCGCATTACCCACACCCAGGCGTGGGTTATTGCTATTATACTATGACATTATTTAAGAAAAGAAACAATTACTTTTCTTAAATAATGGCATTGTATAATGCCTCTTTGCTGCCCTTCCGCAGCTGTCTGGCATTTGCGGCAGTTCTGATGTACTGCGCATGCCTAGGCAGTACATCAGAGCTGTGGCCAAAAGCAACGAAGAAAGCAAGATCTCCTTTGCTTTTTTACTGTTTTGCTATGTTAAATGGGTTTAACATAGTGAGACAGCTTTAAAATAAGCAACAGAGATGTCCGTTGCTTATTTTAAAGCTGTCTCGCTATGTTAAACCCATTTAACATAGCGAAACAGTAAAAAGCAACGGAGATCTTGCTTTCTCCGTTGCTTTTTTTTTTAAACCTGTCTCGCTATAATGGGTTTAACATAGCGAGACAGCTTTAAAATAAGCAACGGAGATCTCCTTTGCTTATTTTAAAGCTGTCTCGCTATGTTAAACCCATTTAACATACATGGGGTATATGGTTCCAAAATAGAATATAATCTAAGTATGTTTTTTCTCTTTCTTCTTTGTTTTTTTTATTTCTCTCTCTCTCTCTTTCTCTCTTTCTCTTTCTAATAGTGTCTCTATTGTACATCGTGTGTAGAAGTAATGTTTCACAATAATTTGCTCTATTGGGATACTTATGATCTAATATATTAACTAGATAACTTGAATGCAACTATAATATAAAATGGGGTTAATTGAAGGGAGCAACACTGAGAATAACATTTAAACTGACAGGTTATAAGAAGGTATGAAACCTGGATTATTGGCCTTGTGTTATTTCAGAACAAGAAATATGACAGAATGGTCTTGGTGTTGCTTAAGCTTCACTTTACTTTAACTTCATGATGTGTTTTGTGGGTTTAAAAGTGCAGCTGATCTGCAATTTTCTCAATTCATGAACAGTGAGGCTTACAGCAGCCTCGATTTGATAGAAAAGCTTTTGAACTGTACATATATGGGTCTGTAATTTGAAACAAATAATTAATAGTATTGCAATCATAATGCGAAACAGTTTGTCTCGCGCTCATCTCTCAAGAAGTGATTCCAAAGGAAAACACACTTACAGTTCCCGCTTATTTCAAGAACAGTCTTTTTTTTTTCTCTCTTCACCAAGAAGTTGGCTCAAGCAGAAACTTTTCCTCAATAGAGCAAGAAGCAGCTGGATGACATCACTCAAGTCTGTGCGACCAAATATCTGATCTTTGAACCCGTGGGAACGTCTCACAGACAAAATGGAATGTTAAAACGCAGTTTACCCACAATGAGGTTTTAAAGTACTTTAAAGCACTTCACAAACATTCAAAACATTATTATTTCTACTTTTATTCTTATTTTTTGCTACAATTAATAGTAAGAAAGGATAAAGAAAATATGTATGTGTATGTATGAGGGGTTGTGTGTGCACACACACACACATATATATATATATATATATATATATATATATATATATATATATATATATATATATATATACGTAGATGTATGTGTGTATGCATGTATATGTGCATGTATTTATGTATCTATGTATTTATGTATCTATGTATATGTAATCATATGAGAGTATCTATATATGTTTACATGTACATTTATATCTATACACTGTGTTAAATGAAAATTGTTTAAAAAGAGGAGGGAGAGGAAGGGGGAGGGGGAGGGAAAAAAGAAAGAAGGATTTAAATGGAAAGACACACTTTTTATCAACATTTTGACATGTACATAGGTATATAATATTATTACTGCATTGTACAAGCAATGACCACATTGACATTGTAAAACAATGTAAATTTTGTAAAAAATGTTGACCTCATATTGAATACACATTTAGTTAGATTACTGCATGCACCTTCAATTATAGCTGTATTTTTCTCTTACATGTAGTATGAAAAACAAAACTGTAAATATCTTTAACATTAGATGGTAGACAGCAAAGGCAATTAACCTCCTTACACTCTGTTAGTAGAAATTGGCACCTAGTGAACTTATTACATAAAGTTTCTAATGAGATGCAATGGTGTCACAATATATATACTTCTAAGTAATCTTTAGTTAACATTTTTTCTTGCATATTGAAATAACAATATATCCATTGTAGAAGTGTATATAACGAAAATAAGTTAATATACAGAGTAAAGAATTTATTTATCTGTTATATATATATATATATATATATATATATATATATATATATATATAGTTCCCATTCAGAAGCCTGAAACATCATAAGCCTGAAAATCAAAATCCTGAAACCAAAAGCCTGAAAATTCAGAATCCTGAAAACTCAAAATCCTGAAAGCCCAAAATCCTGAAAGACCAAAATCCTGAAACTCAAAATCCTGAAAACACAAAATAGACATACTGATGTCATTGTGGCTTTGCTATTGTTAGCCCTGTGGTGTTAGGTCATGCGTTGGGGTCAGGTAAGTGTGCGGTTGGTTTTATTTTAGGGTTAGGGGCGGTTAAGTGAGTTAGGGTTAGGGCGCAGGTTAGGCATGTATGCAATAGTGACAAATATTGGGGTTGGGGCGGTTTAAGTGAGTTAGGTTTAGGGTGCGGGTCAGGTGAGTGTGCGATAGTGACGGACCTTAGGGTTAGGGTTAGGGTCAGGGTCAGTTGGTAGATATTAGTGTCTTTATAGTGACATATTAGCATTATTTGTGTTTTCAGGATTTTGAGTTTCAGGATTTTGGTCTTTCAGGATTTTGGGCTTTCAGGATTTTGAGTTTTCAGGATTCTGAATGTTCAGGCTTTTGGTTTCAGGATTTTGATTTTCAGGCTTATGATGTTTCAGGCTTCTGAATGGGAACCATATATATATATATATATATATATATATATATATATATATATATATATATATTCATAAGCCTAGATAGTCTGTATCTAATCTAATATCATTAATAGGGAAATTGTTTAAACAATAATACATGATTTTAATGACAAATACATTATATAGACTACCATTTAACATTATAAAAGAGTCATTTTACAGACAGATATCATTCTTCTTTGAAGTATACTATTAGATTTGTTTTTCTTTTCATTATTTTATAGTTATTACCTATGAGAAACAATCTTATAATTAGCTTAAATCTTTATGGATAAGTTACATAGAATGTACTAAACTTGCAGTATGTTATAACAATATGGTTTAAAACTTCAGCTATATAAAGTGATGAGCTTTATATTTTAGTAATTATAGTATTTCTAGTTACAAGTAAAGCTTGACAGTAGCTTGAGTACTGTTGCTATTGGAAAGGACGATAATTTGAGTGGTTATGCTACTCAAATTAGGGGTTTTCCAGAATGGGGAGGGTTAGTTATGTTATATTAAAGTTATGTTTTAATGATTTCATACAATCTTTTCTGACGTTCGCAATAACATGTTGTAATATCTCACAGTATAATATTGATTTATTACTAAGGTTTTCTAGCATTTATTATCAACAAGATGACAAATTACTGAATAACTATGTACACAACAAACATAAATACAAATGTTTCTTTTAAAAGGCATTTCAATTAATATCAATGGTCTAAATAATCCCTGCAAAAGAAGAGGTATAAACAAATACCTTAAAACACATAAATCACACCTTGTCTTTTTACAAGAAACACACTTGGTATCTTCAGATATTGATAATTTAAACTCCAAACATTTTTCAATTCTAGCTAGCTCAGAACATAATGGAAAAAAAGAGGGGTAGCTATTTTATGGAGTAATTCCCTTCCTGCACCTAAAATATTGGGAGTATACAAAGACAATAAAGGGATGTTTTGTTCAATCACAATAGAATTATATAAGAAAATATATATTCTAATAAACATATAATGGATACCAGGTATAGGATCAAATACAGTAAAACAGCATTTAAACAAGGTTGTAAGCTTAGCTAAAGGTAGCATTGTAATTGCAGGTGATTTTAATTGTATTTTGAATGATACAGATACTAACACTACAGTTCCAAGGAAAATTTCTACCTCTGCAAAATTATTAAAAGACTTTGCAGATTTATTTTTATTAAAGGACATAAACATGTTTGCAGAACCAGACTCACTCCCATATACCCATTATTCTTATAGACACAAAAGAAATTCAAGAATTGACAGAGTTTTGATCTCAAATGAGTTATCAGATTATCTTGTAAAAGTAAAAGTCATCTCATGTCCCATATCTGATAACAACTCGATTACCTTTGAACTGTTAACTAAGAAAATACACAATATTACAATCAGAAGGATACCAGCTTACATAACAAAAATGAAATAATTTAAGGAATTTCTATTATTAGCGATACAATACTTTATTACTCTAAATAATACTGAAGAAACTTCAGAAATATATATATATGGGATGATTTAAAAGCATACTTTTATGGAAGAGTACTTACATGGTACAATAATAAAAGAAAATCCTGGGATAAAGATTTATTAGACATACAACGTAAACTGGACAAGTTAAAACTTAACACTGAGAGAAATAACGTAGGAAAAAATAAAGAAAAAGAAATAAATGAACTAAATAATAAATATTTGGAGATTTTAAATCACAAAACAATGATTAACATAAAGAAATGTAAATGTATAAACTTTCCAACTAATCCTAGATCTCTAAATATCTTAGCAAACAAATCCAAAAGACTTACAAAATTTAATCATATCAAAGAGATTTATTCTCCAAAAAAGAGAAAACTAGTTTCAGAACTACAAAATATCTTATCTGAATTCAAAGATTTTTTTTTTTATAAAATTAATCAGAAATCATAAAAGGTAAACCCTAAAGACTATGTTAAGTCTTTCATATCTAAATACATTAAAAATAGATTATCACATGAACAATCTATTAATATAGATAAGCCAATATCTTTTAAAGATGTACAAAGTCAAATAACAAAACTTAAATCAAACAAAACACCCAGAAATGTTGGTATTATACCAGAAATATATAAGATTCTTCCAAAATCGGCACTAAACTTATTACACAAAGTTTTTAATTTATCCCAAAATAAAACAATTATTCCCCCATCATGGAAATATACTTTTATTACTCCAGTAATTAAAACAAATAAAGATCCCACCAAATGTTCTTCTTATAGACCAATCTCTTTATTAAATGCTGACTACAAAATGTTCATGTCCATATATGCGGAAAGGATTAAGAATTTTTTACCATCCCTAGTTAATGAAGACCAAACTGGTTTTATAGTTAACAGAAATACTTATGATAACATTAAAAGAACAATTACTTTGATAGATGCTGCAAAAACATTAAATAGAAACTTAACCCTAATAAGCTTAGACATAAACTGTGCCTTTGATTCAGTTAATTGGGATTACCTATGCATAGTCTTAGAAGAGGTGAATTTCTCGAATAATTTTACAAACCTTATATTCAATTTATATAAAGATAGTCAAGCTTATATTAAAATTGGTACTTCCATTTCTGAGAAAATACCTATTATAAAGGGAACTAAACAAGGATGTCCCTTGTCACCACTATTATTTAAACTAGTTATGGAACCATGGGCCAACTTAATAAGGGATGATGAAAGAATTGAAGGTTTCAAGTTGAATTCTACTACTTCTTCTAAACTACAATTATTTGCTGATGACATTTTAATAACTTTGGAAGAAAATAATAAATCTATCCCAGCAGTATTTGACAATATTATGAAGTTTTAAAAAATAGCAGGTCTACCTTTTAACAATAATAAAACCAAGATACTTCTTGGTAATATAGAAGGAATTACAATTCCTCAGAAATACAAAAAATATATCCCTCAGAACAATCAAATAACATATTTAGGAATAGTAATTACAAATAATATCAAATATATTGCTCAAGTAAACTATAGTAACTGTCTAACTAGAATAGAATATTTAATAAATAAATGGAATAGACTATTATTTACTATGGAAGAAAGACTGTCAATCATCAAAATGATTATCCTCCCTAAAATACTTTACATAATTCAATCGTTGTCTTTATTTCCTTCCCAAATTATAATCAAAAAATTAAATACATTAATGATTAAATTCTTTTGGCATCCTAATAAGCCTAGAATTGCTTTAAATTACCACATGTATGATTAGACAAAAGGAGGTATACGTTTTCCAAATTTGGAATTATATACAATGTCCTCAATTATTAAAACTATTTCCCTCTTAATTAACAACAACTATTCTTCTAAATGGAAATTATACTTAACTTTATTATGTTGGGATTCTACTATCTCGCTAAATAATAAAACAACATTAATAATAAAGAACTCTCTCCTATGGATGATAAAATATTTTTTATAACACAATCCATTAAATCATATAAATCAAACTATATGCTAACTCTTTTTAAGACATTTAGAAATTATATCTTTAAGTTTACAAATTATAAAGTTTGGTTCTTTCTTCTTTATCCAATATTCTTTACTCAAGGCCTTATACTCTCAACAGATCTCACAAAAATGTTAATTTTCAAAGAGAGAGGTTTAATTTATTGGTCTCAATTAATGAGAAAGGACATAATTAAGTCTTTAGAGGACCTGAAAAATGAATTTAAAATAGAAAACATATATTGGTTAAATGTACAAGAATGTAGACAACATTTATCAAGTGCTTTAGACTTAATGCCCTGAGATTTAATACAATCTATACCAAAAATAATATAATTTCTAATTACTAGCACTCAAAATGCAAATATTGCTAATATTACATTATCACATATTTGTAAAACATTAAGAGATGAAACAAATCAACATCCTCAAAAATATTGGGACTACTTTAATACAATTAATTCTCATCTTCCTAATGATCTAGATAAACTTAATATTTTAGAATCAGCTTATAAAACTACATCTTCTTTAAAGTGGAGAATTTATAATTAAAAATTGATGCATATATCCTTCATTACACCACATATCATTAACAAATTCAACAAGAACATAAACATGTGTTGGAGATGTAAAAAGATATTAAAAGCTGACTGGTCACATATGTTCTATGATTGCATACTATTAACACAATATTGGGAAGATATAAATTGTTTTTTGCAATGCTTGTTTACAGATAACTTTATGTTAACCAAGTCATTAATATTATTTAACACTCCAATGCATCAAAGTGTTAATAAAATGAAATATTCAATAATATGGACAGTACTGTCTGTAGCAAGAAAAATAATAACAATCAATTGGAAATCTGATTCTCCTCCATCATTTTGAGAATTTAAAATACTTCTCACTGAAGTCTGCAATCTAGAGCTATTGACTATCAAGTCAAGAACAAATAAAAACATAAACACAATAAGTTTGTGGAAAAAATTATTTGATTTGCTAGAAAAATATTAACTGTGAAAAACATATTTATTAAAATCTGATATACATGTGGGCGTCATTGTAAATAGTTATGTTCCTTTGTTAGTTATAAATTGTTTAACTTTTGCATTGAATATACTTGAACATCTTTTGTATTTAGTTATTTTATTGAAAATTCAATAAAGTTGTTTTCAAAAAAAAAAAAGAAATACCTGGACTTGCTCCTGTACACAACCACCGTGAACTTAATCACCTGACCCTCTATGCATACATTCCTTTCTCAATTTGAATGTAATTCTTGCTACAGAACTCTAACTCCTAATACCTTTTTCACTCAATTTCTCCACTACCCACATTTACCTCCCTCCCTTCTTTTCCCACTTAGCTTACTCCCCTTTCTCAGATTTCACTTGATTCTAACTACTACTACTCTCCTCTCTTATTTACAAATTAAAAACAACTCTAATTTTACCTCTTTTATCCATAGCCATACGTTTTCTATCACCTGCTCTCTCTATCAACTTCCGCAATGCTTTTGATTACTGATGTACATGCTTTTGCCTGTAAGAACTAAGATTTGATATATAGTGCCTCTATACTCTTTTCTTCAACTCTAAGTTAATTGTTATTTACTTCCACTCTATATGGTGATGTCCTTATGTATTGGAGATATATGAAAGACTTTAACATTTGGTTTTATTGTCTTTTTTGTAAATAATACCGTTAAACTCTCATGATACAATTGTGAATCCAAGCATTATAATGCATGTTTATATTACATCATGCATACTGTATTGTTTGTAAACATTTTTATGGTGTATGTAATACTGTGTGGAGCTGTTTTCACTGGGCCTCTGCTGAAAAAGGGCGCAAGCTCAGTCAGACATTCTCGGTCAACAAATGTCAAATAAATAAATAAATACATCACAACAGCATATCTTAGTGACATTGTCAGTAGTGCAATGGGTAGCATACCCACTTTTGATGCAGAAGGCTGTGGGTTCTATTCTCACAGGGAGATGGATTGCTGATACTGCAGTGGAGCATAATGGGGGTGCTATACTGACAGTGTGTCATTCTTCAGAAGAAATGTTAAACTGAGGCCTCATCTGCCTGGGATGGTGTTTGCTCATAGTAAGAGAAGTTCCCTGATGCCTTGGGCAAATTTCCCAGTGTAGTATAAATACCAACTCAGGTCTTCCTTGAAATAGGTTACTAGTTACTAACCTGGTTAACAAAGCATAAATTAAAAAAAAAAAATAAAATAAAATTCATTATTAGTTCACTATTAAGTCTTTTGGGATAAAGTGTAGCAAAAATAAACCAAGCTTAGCTTTGTAATAAAACATCCTTAATATTCACATATATAGTATAAATATGTATTTTCTTTATTTTAATAATGTTGTTAATTTCTGTTCATTATACAATCATTTTCATATTATGCAAGTCACAAGATTTCTTGGCTTTCTATAGTCATGCTCATTTTCTCTCTGAATCACTGCTGCCCCTCACATCACATATGTTCACACAAAATCACCTTCTCTGACATGTAAACTGTTTCTGAATCCCTAGGAATCCATATTTCAGACTGATTTACAGACCATATTCCAAAAGAGTTGCTCTCAGTTTAAGTCTGCTCTGATTTTGAAAGACTTGCTTTGAGTGTAAGTGACTTACTTTGGTGTAAGACCTATCAATGAACAGGCTTGCTACTAGGGTCAGATTCCAAAAAAACTACTCTCAGTGTAAGTGGTTATATACACTTAGAGCACATCTTTTGAAATCAGGTTCTCCATTTTGTATCAATCTTACTATCATGTTTATGCTGACTTCTGCTATCTAAGTTTTCTTTATCTATATTCTTCAGTAGCTCTATGGAGTAAACAACAACATTTGCCACTCATAGTTTCTTTGTGAGGTTATAACTTAACTGATAGAATTCTTTCCCATTTAGTACCTAAAATTATCAGTTATTTACTTACTTACCTTAACTTGGTATCTCTGTTGTCCATTTTCGTTCTTCCTCTCAAGATTGGGTCACGGATCTGACCCTCAGATCCAAAGTGGCCACATTTCTGCAGACTATGTTTCAAGTCTCCTTCTTCCCATAATGCTCTACCCTTTACCCATCCATCTCAGATTGAGTTTGCTGCCCAAAAGTTACAGTGGAAAACTTATGACCACTATATAAGGAAATATCAAAACCAGAGGCTCAAACCAGAAAGAGAAGATTCCCAAAAACTCCGGAGATCTGCTAGGAGCTGCAAGGAGGAGGGATGACTGTGGGGGAAGGTGAGAAAGAATGAAAGTGGACAGCACAGATACCAAGTTATGGTAAGTACATAACTGATAAATCTGATGTTGTCCTTTTCATTCTTCCTAATGATTGGGTCAGAGTCCCCAGCTACATAACCCTTTGGTGGCCGCAAGGAAGTATATGCTAGAGCACTGCAGAACCAAAATAAGCCTGGCTTTTGGAGACAATGTCCAATTTGTAGTGAATCATGAAGGTATGAGTTTTTGACCAGGTGGCTGCAGCACAAATATCATCAACTGACATTCTGGAAGAAAAAGCCAATGACATAGCCATAGATCTAGTTGAATGGGCCTTAGGAGGATGGGTTAACTGTAGGCCATTTCTGGAATAAATTACAGAGATGTAGTCCATAATCCATTTAGCAAGAGAAACTTTTGAAACTGCTTGGCTTAAATGGTTAGGTGAAAAGGACACAAACAACTGATCAGTCTTTCTATGCTGCTTTGTCCTGTGGAGGTAAAAATGTAGTTGTCTATGAACATCTAGAAGATGCAGCAAGTATCCTCCCTTGTTGAAAAAATAGGGAAAGAAAACTGGCAATTGAATGAACTGATTCAAATTAGCTTCAGTACCCATTTTAGGCATAAAGGAAGGATTAGTATGAAGGGATACACTCTCTTTATGGAAAATAATGTAAGATGGTCTAGAAAACAGGGCCTGAAGTTCAGAAATCCTTTTGGCTGATGTGATGGCCACCAAAAAGACAGTTTTACAAGAAATACATTTTATTTCACAGTCATTGGATGGTTCAAAAGGTTTTTGAGTTAGGGCCTGTAGAATGATGGTGAGATCCTATGAAGGGGAAGGATCCTTAACCAGGAGAAGGAGCAGAAAAATACCCTTCATAAATGCTTTACATAATCTTAATCCAGCAGGGCAACTGAATAAATTCCCCAAATGAAAACTGGATATAGCAGCCAATTGAAGTTTAATAGTATGAAAAACTAGTGCCTTCCCTAAAAAGAAATGCCAGAAAGGAAAGAATAGCAGAGAGAGGAGCTGAAAAAGGATCAATGTTCTCCTTGGATGCCCAGTAGGCAAACCTCTTCTACTTGCTACTATAAACCTTTTGGTAGAAGGTTTCTGGGAGGCTAACATAATATCTTGAACAGGAGAAGCAATCCCAGACCTCTGTAGGATTATTGGAACTGCAGAAACCAAGCGGTCAGTGTGAGGGTACGCAGATTCAGATAATAAACCTCTGATAGGTGAAAAAGGAGATCTTGTCTGGGTTCCAGTATCCATGGATGATATTTCAGATGATACCAGAGGAAAAAGGAAATAAATCTGTCAAGGCCAGTAGAGGGTAATGAGGATTACCGAAGTCTTCAACCATTTTGCTTTCTGTAGAAACTTTGGGGTCAAGGGTAGAGGAGGACAAGTGTAGAGGAGACCAGGGTGCCAATTGTAAACTAGAGAATCCCTCAGGGACTCCCCCAGAGGGGGAATCAGAGCAAAATGCCTCCTATATTTGTTATTTTGAGGAGAAACAAACAGGTCACAGCAAGGTTGGCCCCAATGGCTGAAAATCAAGTTTGCTACTGATTGATTGAGGGACCCCTCATGAGGAGTCAGAATGGACCTGCTTAGTTTGGCTGCATGAACTTTGAACTACCCTGGAATATGAGTTACAAGTGAAAAGCAGTCTGAAGATATCACCCACTCCCAGACCCTCATGGCCTCTCTGCACAAGGGATACAAACAGGTCCCCCCTTGTCTGTTGATATGCCAGACTACTGACATATTGTCTGTGTGAATTGCAATCATTTCTAGAGGGAGAACGTCCTGAAAGGCTGGCATCCTGAAGAGGACTGCCTTGATCTCCAGAACATTGATATGCAATCTGATCTCTATGTGAGTCCACATGCCTTGGACCATCTTTCCATGGAAACCCCCCCACCCCACCCCAACTGGGAAGGATTTGTTATCACTATGGCTGTGGGGGAAGGGAGAAGGAATGGCCTGACGATCACCAGGTCATCAGAAAGAAGATACTATCGAAAATGTTTTCTGCAAACTGGACTCAATTTGATAGAAACAGATAGAGACAGTAGAGAAGTGACCATTGAACAGCTAGGGTCCATTGAAGCACTCACATAAATAATTTCACTAATGGGACAAGAGCAATAGCAGCCCCCATGGACCCAAGACCTTGAAGTAGTAATCTTGCTGGTGGAGATGGATGATCCAAAATAGTTTGAGCATGCACTGATAAGGTTTGTATGGGATGAGGGGGTAGTGATGCTCTTTGGTTTAGGGTGTCTAGGAGGGCCCCAATGAATTCCAAGCTCTGTAGCAGAGATAGGTTTGATTTTGCCAGGTTTATGGTGATACCCAGAGGACTGGGTATCTGTAGCAAGTAATCTCTAGCCTGGATAAGGTGATGCCTGGTTGGAGCAGTCAGACGCCAGTCATTCAGATATGGAACCACCTGGAATCCTTTCAGTCTCAGGTGAGCTGCAACTACTGCCATGCATTTGGTAAACACAGAGGGGGCTGTGGTGGGACCAAAGGGCAGAGCCCTAAACTGGTAATGAATGGCTCTCGGTCTGAAGTACAGATGACTCCTGGAGCATCTGTCTATTTTGATGTAATAGTACATGTCTTGTAAGTCCATTGAGCACATTCAATCATCCTTATACAACAGCGGTAAAATGAACTGAACCGTAACCATTCGGCACTTCACTTTCTTTATGAACACGTTCAGCTTGCCTAGATCCAGGATGGGGTTTCAGGTCACTGGTTTTCTTTGCCACTAAAAAGAAGCAGGAGTACAATCCAAATCCTTTTTGTTCAGTTGGGACCTCTTGGATGACTTGGTTTTGCAGTAGTTTTTGAATCTCTGGAACTGCATACTTCCTCTGATTGGGTGGAATATTGGAGAATTTCTTTTGAGTGTTTGGCAGTTGAAGGAGGAAGGGAATATAATAACCTCTGAATATAATTTTTAGCACCCAGTTGTTTTTTTGTTAGAGAGGTCCAGGTGTCTGAGTGCAGAGAAAAATTACCCCTGACTGCCTCCATAGTTGAGCAGTTGGGCAGCACTTCAGGAGCACTAAAAGGACTTGTCAGAGAAAGGCTCTCTAACTCCCTGATTATGTGGTCCCTCTCTGTCCCTGGAGCAGTGTCTTCCAAAGGAAGAGTCTCAGTAATGATCCTGGAAAGACCCTTGGAATTTCTGGAACCAAGTTTTCTTGCCACCTCGTTGCTTTCTGGAGAAAGTTCACTGAGGAGTAGAAAACTTGAACCCAACATCAGACAGGGTCTTCCCTTCTTGTTCACTGTGATAAGGGTATATTTGACAGATGGCCTGAACAAGGGCAAGGATGAGCCATTGAAGGGGGTGCTAACAAAAAAATGCCTTGAAGGATTCCGCGAAATCACAAAGCCTCATCCAGGCATGTCATCTAATAGCAATACCTGAGCCAGCTGCCCATGAGGCACCATTCATAGAACAGGAGATGAGCCTCATGGAGGAATTAGACAGAGAGGAAAGAGTAGCCAGTTGGGGAGGCACTTTCTCAAAGTCCTCCACCAACATGGTCTCTGCTAGAGAGTCAGAAAGCACTTTTACCAGATCTCTCTGAAACCAGTTAAAGTGTGCCAGATAATTTAATGCTCTTAGTAAAAAGGTAGCAGAGGCATAAATGCATTTCCCAAACCTGTCTATTGCTCTGGACTCCCTATTTGGAGGATAGACAGAGGAGCTCTGTTTGACTAGCTCCTTCTTGGTAGCTGCTACCACAACCATGGCATGTACCAGAATACCCTTAGTCCAGTGTGGTCTGTCTTTGGGGGGAGACAAGAACTTATCCAGTCATTTAGGAATTGGTTATATTGTGTCTGGCTCCTTCTAAGCTCAGTGAGAAACTAAATCAATTAGCTTGTCCACTGAGGGAGGGGTCACCCAAGATGTAGATGGGCCTGCCCTGAAAGCATCCAAAAGCACAGCCTCTTTAGGAGAAGGAGTTTGGGCTGACCAACCACATCTTTGCTTCAGGATCTCCAAAATATGTCCAATGAAGATGTCCTCCAGTTGTGATCTGGAGGATCCTCATCCCTCATCAAGGTCCATGTCCTCAGTGAGAGACTGCAAAGGGGAGTCTATGTGCCTCCTCTTGCACAATGTCTTATGAGGAATCTCCTCCATGGGAGGCTCAGGAGAGTTCTCAGAAGAAAAAGGGGCTCCCTGTGCTAGGAGAGTTTGGATGTTCTACGGAATGGGCTGACCCTGGACAGGTATGATAGGCTGAGGTCTCAGATCCAATGAGGGATGATGGGGAGGTGGGGAGGATTGTAACTCATAGAGGCTGGACCTTTAGCAGAAGAGAAAACCCTTTCAGCAATCTGTAAAGTTGAAGGACCTGGAGATTCCCTCTCCAACTCCCCTGGAACCAAAGCAATCAAGGGAGAAAAGGTAGGGAACTCCAATCCCCATTTTACTGGCAGAATCGGACCCAAGCTGTCGAGCACCAAAGCTCAGAGAGGAAGGGACAGCTCTGACAATGTCAGAGCTGAATCCCCCCCCCCCCCAGATCTACTGGTGACCTCTTGGATCTGAGACCCACTCTGATCCAAAGAAACTGGAGTAGAGATAGTCAGGGTAACTGCCAGAGTAGAGGATGAAGGCCTCATTGGATCTGACACTGACATCCCAGGAAGCTATGATCCTGGGGCTCCAATGCCAGTGGTCAGATAGGAGAAGGAGACTGGACCAAAAGAGGAACACTCACAGATGCCAAAGGGGATGGAGAAGGCAAGATCTCCATCTGGATCTGAGTCTTGAGAATCCTCCATAGTATCTGCCTGCCTGGAATGACATGATTGACAGACCTCGATGCTTTGCCAGAGATGGCCTGCATCTGTCACCCCTGGGCTTCCAGAAACTGGCCAAGGTTCTTGCCACCCCTATAGTGCCATTTTTTAGGCGGTGTTCCAAAGACCAAATTACCACTGTAACAGCTACAAACAAATGCAATCTAAGGGTCATGCTGCTCAATGTTTGAAATCTAAATCTCAAAATGCATTCACTCGAAGCTCTTCTTAAAATGGAGAACATCGACATTTGTACTGTAACAGAGAACTGGTTCAAGGCAGCAGAAAGTACCCCTGCACTACCAGGCTATAACTCATTCCACACCTTCCGGCCCCAGAACTTGGACCAAAACTCCAAAGGTGGTGGTGTTTCCATATTCATAAAGGATGCACACACCTCCAGACTGGTAGCCCAACATACTGCATCGGAAATACTTCAGGTGGAGCTAACATTGGGTAAGACAGTGATTCAGGTCGTAGCTGCTATAGGTCCCCAACCATGTCCCAAGACTCACACTCCATGTTCCTAAGTACCCTGGAGAATATTAAGGTCCAACATAACAGTCTCATACTGGGTGACTTCAACTACCCCTCCATTAACTGGGAAAACTACTCATGTACCAATACACTTGCCCAACGTTTCCTGGAATTCATTAATTCCAATGCCCTGGACCAGTTTATTCTTACCTCCACTAGAGGTAACAACATCCTTGACCTGGTCATTACTAACATGGGCAACCATTGCTCTATACCAGTATTCAACTCCTATCTGGTTAGATCCGACCACAAACTAATCACCTTGGAAATCCACATCCTGCCCACCCCCACCCCTGTCAAGGTAACCACCATGAAAACTTTTCCAATGCTAACATCCGGCTCCTAAAAACAGAGGTGGCTAACTTCACTGCACCCATGCAAATGGAGATCAGTTGCATGACCGCCGAATCATACACCAATGCACTGTACGAACATGTACACAAATGCATGGATCTCGCCATACCCAATAGAACCAAGACACTCTCCTCCAAAAAAAGGAAGCCAATCTGGTGGTCCCCTGCCATAAACAAATGATACAAGAGAAGGAGGAAACTGATGCAGAATAAGGTGAAGTCCCAAGATTGGAAAAACTTCATTATCAGCCACAGCAAAAAGTTGAGATCCCCCATCAAATCCTCAAAAGCTAGCTATGAAAACTGAATTGCAACAGATAGTAAAGACAACCACAAGGCCTTCTATAGTTATGTAAAGAATCTCCACAGCAATACCCAGATTTGCTCTAAGCTATTACACAATGGTACCTCCTATACTGCACCAACAGATATTGCCAATATACTGGCTGACAGATTCAGTGATAACTTTACCCCTCTCTCCCCCCAAGGGACCAGTCACAATGCCAGTAGGTTGCCAGGCACCCAGTATTACTGCTGCACAGGTTAAAACAGCACTGTCCAAGGCCAAGAATACAGCTTCTATGGGACCTGACAATATCCCTGTCTGTGTTCTACATGAACTACAGAGTGAACTGGCACCTCACCTGTATCCCCTGTTCATTCACAGCCTTATGTCAGGCTTTGTCCCTACCAAATGGCGCACTGCTACAGTCATCCCTCTCCACAAAGGAGGAGCAATGACAGACCCTTGGAACTATCACCCCATTTGCCTGATGAGTCTGATATGCAAAGCTATAAATGCATCATCATGGACCTAATAAACAAGGATATAGGGAATCTCCAAACTCTGGATCCCACACGGTTTGGTTTTGTGAAGGGTAGATCATGCCTGCTCAACTTAGTCAACTTCTATGAGTCAGTCACCAGAGCTGTGGATGAAGGCAAGGTGGTTCATACAGCCTACCTTGATCTGGCCAAGGCCTTTGATACCATTCCCCACTCAGGAATCATAGAAAAACTCACTAAGCTAGGAATCACACCTACATCACTAGGTGGGTTGCAAACTGGCTCACAGGTAGAACCCACAGTGTGAAAGTAACTGACTCCAAGTCATACTGCCGACCAGTCATGAGTGGAATCCCACAAGGTTCGGTCCTGGGTCCTTTCCTGTTTGGTATCTACTTCTCTGAAGTCCAGGCCAACACGAAGGGACTCTGGCTGACAAAGTTCACAGACGATTGCAAGTTGTGAGCTATTATTAACTCCCCAAGTGATGTTATTTTATTTATTTTTATTTATTTTACATTTGTTGACCAGGCTAGTCTAACTGGATGTATGTCAATTTTCAGTAGAGGCCTGGGGAGATAAGCTCCACTAAATAGATAATATTAAAATGAATACACACAAATTTTAGGCTAAAAGGAAATTTTACATAGGAGTATGGTAATAATTTTACTTACATATACAAACAAAAGACATGATTCTAACAGCAGTAATCTTGCAAAGGAAGTTTGTGATCTGCAGAGGTGCATGAGAAGGAGTAAGAAAAAAGCAAACAAACTTTAGGTCACTTACAGATCATTATCATTGAGGCTAAAGATGTGAGAAGAGAGTACAGTGGACAAAAGGAGGCAGTGAATTATTAGTCTGGATAAGTACATGGGCATAGCCAGTGAGTTTTAAGGTATTATTTGAGTCACTTTTTGAAGAGTTGTGTCAACGTAAGGGATGTAAGTTCAGTAGGAAGAAGGTTCCAGGCTTTCCCCACTGTATTTGAGGACAGTGAATCTCCTGACTTATTATTGGATTTGTGCATAGATACTAGTAGCTTGTTTGCTGAGCATAGAGTAGTAAGATTTTTGTAGGGAATGATAAGGCTAGTGAGACTTGGGGTATTACTAGGATGATAGAGGGACTTGTGGGTGATAGTAAGTTGATGTAATAGAAGTTGATTGGGTAGCTCCAGCCATCCTAGCTGTTTAAGGTTATGACAATGGTGGGTTCTAGAAGGGGAGCAAGTGGCAAATCTGGCAATGCTGTTGTAGGCAGTTACCAGTTTGTTGAGGTTATTTTTGGATAGATTAGAATAGATGGGTGAGGCATAGAGGAGGGTGGAAATGAGATGGGTTTGGGCGATAGTAGTTCTGGCTAGAGGAGTAAGAAAGGGTCTAATTTTGTAAAGAGTGCCGAGATTTCTGTTAACTTCTTTTATAGTGGTGTTAATGTGAGGGTCAAAGTTAAGGTTCTGGTCAATGGTTATTCCTAAGAGTTTAGTTGTTGGGTCAGGTGATATGACAGTGCCATTATTAGATGCAACTGTGAATTCTATTGTGGAAGAATTTTGTGTAAGAGTAAAGAGCAGTAATTTAGTTTTTTGGGGATTCAGGAGAACGTAGCAACATTGGAACCAGTTTTCAACAATATTAAACACACTTTGGGTGAGGGATTGGAGTTCAGATGAAGTAGTGGCAGAACATAATAAAGGAGAATCATCAGCATATTGTATGCAGGTCGCTTGAGGAATTGCTGTAATAAGATCATTGATGAAAATTGAGAATAGAAGAGGGCCTAGAATAGAGCCTTGGGGGACACCAAGGGAAATAGGGAGATGCTTGAAAAGAATATTGTCCTAGAGCACAGCCTGCTGCCTATTGTCTAGGTAGGACTTGAAAAATTGTAATGCCTGTGTGTCTAGTGAGAAGGATTCAAGTATATTTAAAAGAAGCTGATGATTAACCAGATCAAAGGCTTTTGAGAAGTCAAGAAAGAGTGCAGAGGATGAAGTATTATTATTATGGTATTTGTTGATGCAGTCAGTGAAGGATAGGAGGGCAATGGTAGTGCTATGAAATGGTCTAAAACCATGCTGGCAGTCAGCACATAAGTTGTTTTGGAGTAGGTGATCAAGAAGTTGGCGGTGGATACAATTTTCCATGATTTTTGCTAAAGGAGAAAGTAAGGCTATTGGGCAAAAGTTTGACAGTTCAGTTGAGCTGCCGCCTTTGTGAAGTGGGATGATATGGGAGGTTTTCCAGAGGTATGGTATAGTTCCTTCCTTAATGGTTCTACTTATTAGGATAGAGATTGGATAGACTAGAACCTTTGCTGCTAATTGCAGATATTCTGCTGGGAGACCATCAGCGGTGGGAGTGCATGGCTTGAGTTTTTGAAGAAGGGAGCAGATGGATGAAGGAACTGGTTGTAAATGGAATGCAGGAGCTAAGGTATTAGTGTTGGGTGGTAAGTTTGTGTAAGCAGGAGGTAGGGAGATAGCTAGAGATTGAATAGCATCAGTAAAGAAGGTATTAAAGGCATCTACTATATGCTTGAGATTGTCACTAGGGGTTTCTGATGGGGTAGGTGTTTTAGAGTGGCCTGGACATAGAAGTCTATTAATACCTGATAAGAACTTTTGTGGTTTGTGTTGGTGAGATTGTTGGAGGTGAAAGTAAAAGTTTTTTTTATCGAGAAGTATTGATTTTTTAGTGGCATTTCTTAGCTGTCTAAATATCTGATGGTCTATAAAGTTTTTTGTAGTTCTCCATTTAGACCAGCTTTTATTTCTTGTTAGGATATTTTGCCTAGTCTCTTTAGTGAGCCAAGGTGCAGGTTTATTGCTAATTCTAACAGAGCGAGTAGGGGCATGATAGTCCAGTATTTGTAAGAATTTGGAGTTAAAGTAGGACACTGCTTCTTCTTCTTGGAGATATTTTAGGGGTGACCAGTCACATGCCTCAAGTTCTGTTTGGAAGTTTTCTGGGTTAAAATTTCTGTTGGACCGAGAAATTGTGCAACTGGTAGGTTTGGGAATATTGATCTTATGTCTGATGATATAAGTGAGTGAGTGGTCACTAATGTTGTCAGGAAGGATTCCTGCTTTATATATGAGGGGGTGACTGTTTATTAGGATCCAATCTAAGGTGCTTTCTTTGTTATTAGGTTTATTGATCCTGGTAGGGGTGGTGATGTTTTGGGAGAAGCCATATAGGTTTATGTGGGAAGTTGGCTTGGTAGAGGTACAGCTATTCCAGTCTTTATTGAAGTAGCCAAACACTATGGTTTCTTGAGGATAATAAGTAAAGAGCCAGCTAAGAATATTTTCAAGGGCATTGATGTTATTACCAGGGGGAAGGTAAGAGCATATAATATAGATAGCTTTGGAAATACTGATCTGAAGTTTTATGATAAGAATTTCAGTGTTCCCTAGTGAAGGTAATTATACATTAAATGGAGTTAGTTGCAGGCCAGATTTATATAATATTGCCACCCCACCACCCTTTTTTTGGTTTTGTGGTCTGCTCTCAAAATATTATAACCAGGTGGGTTTATTTCATTGTCCTGGGTAGCAGGTTTAAGGCAGGTTTCTTAGACATAGGATATCAAAAGAGTGTACGTCTAAGAGAGTGTGAAGTTGGGCAAGTTTATTGTTTAAGCTCTGTATGTTAAGGTGAGCTATAGAGAGAGAATTGGGAGTCCTAAAGGGGTTATTGGAGGTGGTGGGATTGGATGCATGGGGGCAGGTGGTGGTGTTATTGTTTGGCCCAGGGTTGGGATGGATGTCTCCATGCAGAAGGGGATGTTGCTTGAGTCTATGTGAGAGCTTTAGGAATGTATGGAGAAGATTTGGTGATTTTCTATGAAGGGGGTAAGTAATATGGGCTAGTCTATGATACTTTGTGAGTAAGTAACTGAATGTAGCTGTTATGCCTACATAATTTTGGGAGGCTACCTGGGTAAGTGGGCAAGTTGTCTTGTAGGGATAGTGAAATTCATAGTAGGTGAGGTTTTCATAAGTGGTTAGTATATATGGTACAGATAAAAAAGTTAGGAGAACATAAATGAGCAATAACTTCACCTGTTTAGACATAGGTGTACTTGGCATTGTGAGGGGGGATTATAAGTTAGTTGGAGGTGGAAGGGATTGAGAAAGAGGAGGGTTGGAGAGAAGTAATACCTGCTGAGATAGTGCTGTAACTAGTAACAATATGTAATTGTCTAGTAGTAATCTAGTATGGCAACGAGCAGTAGAATGTGATTGGTTGTTTAGGTGGGGGGTGTGGCAGTAGAGGTATAAGTGTAGAAGTAGTGGGGGTGGGTGGGATTAGGGGGTAGGATAGGGGAGTGGAGTGAGCCCGCAGGGCGAACAGAGTGGGTAGAGACAAGTAGTAAGGTAAGAAGGCAGGTAGTGAGGAAAATAATCAGAGATATTGGAAGGTAAGTTCAAAGTAAGGTATACGAGGAGGTCGGGGACTTTTAAGTGGTGAGAAGGGAAACAAGATAAGAGTAATTACAGAGAGAAAAGGGGGGATAAAGGTGGTATCAGAGGCAAGAAAACTTAGCATAAGGGCTTGTTTTCTAAGAACAAAGTAACTGGTAGGTAGTGTTCTTATACTGCCCTCTAGTGGTAACTCCTTGTAACATCAATAGTTATATTGCAGGAGGAGATTGAGCAAGTTGTAGGGGAAGAAGAAGAAGAAAAAAATTAAGAGGGGAGAGTTTAGAGGGTAGACTAATGGAGGGTATAGGGGATAGAGAGTGGGAGACTATGACTGCTGGTATTCCTGATAGGGAGTGCTCCCTAAAACAAATAGAAACAGGAATTAGTTGTAGTAAGTGAGGAGCAGGTTTGACATACTTTTTTAACTACTATTCCAGCTTCCTATGTCAATACAGCACAGGGAAGGCAGTGGTCCTTTTCCTGTGCTGGGATGAGGTAGCAGAATTTGAATAAGAAGTCAGGTATTTCTCTGGGTCTTGGGCAGCCCAAAGGACACAGTAGCTGGGGTGATTTACACCGGCAAGAAGGGTACAAGCTTAAGGAGAAATGTAGAGAGGGAAAAAAATGTTAAAAGATACAGAATGCAGAGACAGGCAAAAACTTCCAGCAGTCTTACAAGAATCTAATAAACATAATAAAAGCAAACAAGCTAAAAAAATAAGAGATAAAAAATAGTGAGCATAACACTGGAATATCTAATCGCTGTCTTTTTCTGTTCAATAGAACAATCTAATGTACTTAGGTATAGACACTGGCCTTTACAATTAAAAGTGACACTCAGAATAAACATTTTACTGATAATGTAATACTAATCATGGCTTAAGAAATGATAAAAAGCATATACCGCTAACTTGGGACCAGTAAGCAGTGCCCAAGCTAGAAAAATAAGCAGAAATGTTACGAAGCATTATTTAGTGCCACCCATTCAGTAACAAGATTGCAATGTATCCTGAGGGTTATCAAGATATTTGTTTTGCTAATTCCAAATGAAACAATAGCTATGGTGATTGGTTTGCCTTTGTAGTGCCTGCCGAGCCTTAGCTCAATTTAAATTAAAGGGCAAATTAAAGGCACTCCTGCGACACTAGAAAAACATGAACAGCTAGACAGATGCTAGCAAGACATAGACAGGCAGCTGATGACCAACATAATCAGGTTTAGGTACACTAAAAGCACGCAAACAACTCAACTGATGCTAGTGAGAGACATAGAAAAGTAACTGGTAACCCAAATATGGGTTCTAGGTGCTAAAAAGGTCAGAAACCATGGACAACCCTCAGAATACGCAGTACAAGTACAAACGTTAGCTCATCTAACACTTTACACAGATAATCCTTGACTCAAGTAAGCAATAGGCAAAACAACAACTACTATAGTTGATAGTAGATGCAACGTGACTACAACAGTATACGTTCACAAAATGTTGAAATCGTACAGAAAGGCCTCACTGAGACCGACAACTGGTGTCAGAACCATGTCCTTAAGCTGAATGCCAAAAAATGTGTCATCATCCCCTTTGGGAAAAACCCGGTTCCCATGAATTACCACATCAATGGTAGTCCACTGAACACAGAAGGTGTTATAAGAGATCTGGGAACACAGATTGACAGCAGCCTCTCTTTTGACCACTATATTGCCACTGTGGTCAGAAAGTCCTTCTATGTGGCACATCTCATTACTAAGGGTTTTACATCCAGCAAGAAAGAGGTCATTGTCTCCCTCTACTCTTCCCTCATTAGGTCAATCAGTAAGTTCAATGCCCCATTTGGCATGTACCTCACTAAACACCTGCAAAAACTGGAGAGGCTGCAATAGTACCTCACAAAGATGATCTTAGGCCGTAAACATTTGTCCTATATGGACAGACTAAAAAAACTCCAACTATTCCCTGTCTCATATCATCTACTTAGAGGCGATCTCTGCTTGACTTACAAAGCCATGTCTAACCCAGCTCTGTTAGAAATGCTTCATCTGAAGAAATCCCAATCCCTCCACACTATATGCTCCAGAGACCTCAATCTCATTACCACAATCAACAGAACATACTGGAGGGACTGGTTCATAACCCAGAGACATCCTATGCTATGGAATAGACTTCCCATACATGTCAAGCAGAGCACCTCACTGGCCCTCTTCAAGAGAAATCTTGATGAGTGGATAGGAAATAGAAAATTCACCCCAGGGATCACTCCAGTGGCTTTACTCGACAGAGGCACTGGGAATTAAGGTTGGGTGGCACAATGCCAGGGTAATCCTCTAGGTTAGGCTTGTAAAAGTTCCAGGGCCATTAACCCAGTACAGACCTATGAACCTATATCATCCTGTCCACATCAAGTTCTGAAAAGCTCATAAAAGACCTCGAGGACGTCACTGAGGTCAGTCTGGAAAACCTGGTCAAGGTCTCTAAGAGGTTCGAAGGCAAAGTATTCAACTCCAATCTACCCAATTACTCAGGGTCCAGCTCTGTGCTTTCAGATCTGAAGACTGAGGATCTGTTGCAGAAGTGGAAGGTCTCAAACAGCTCTTCGAAGATGAACCACCGGTAGGATCCAAGGAGGACTGTGGACCCACCAGAGCAGAGGTGGGCCTAGGATCCTGTAACATCAGATCTGAGGGCTTAGAAAGCTTGGATGCAGCTCTGAAGAGGCCCTGGAGAGGGCTTGTGTGGATGGTTCGTGGGGTCTGAAGACCCTGCTACAGTCTTGGAGGGGGCTTGAGCTCCTGGAGTAACAGTATCAGAAGGCAAAAGTCCTTTTAATATTAATTTATTTTTATGGTCAGCGATGACTCTGGGATTGGATCTCTCACAAATCACAAATGCTGACTGAAGATGTTCCAGGCCAAGGCAATAAACAAATGATTATGCACATCAGAATGTGGAATTTTGTGTCCACATTTTGAACAGTGCTTAAGTCTAGTCGGCTTCTCTGACATAGTGACTGCAATAAGTCTCACACATACATACACACTCAAACACTCAGAAGAAAGGCCCAACCAAGAGAACAGAAACACACAGACCAATAAACCACCAATGAAAAAGCTGCTATACCTAACAAAATATAATTACTATAATGTCTAGTCTACTTTTTTTTTAACAACAGACAAGCTAACAGGTCAAAAATGGTCAAAGGCCCAGAGAAGCAGGAAAGAGGATATACAATAAGACAAAAAGGCCCCTAATGCCTGTGAAAGACTAGTGGGAGGGGTGAAAAGAATGAAGAAGAAAAAGCAACAATAAAATAAAACTTAGCTGAGAAAAACCTGAAAAAAACTTGAAAAATTCACAAAAAAATCTTATGAACTCGAGACTACGAGGAAAACATGTCTGTCACTGCTGGCAGGAATCAAGATCTAAGAGGGCTGGGTAAAAAGGTAGAACATTATGGAAAAAGAGAGGAGTTTGAGACTTGGAGCCTAATCTGTAGAAATGTGGCTGAGTCAGATCCAAGGACTGGATCCATGACCCAATCTTGAGGAAGCATGAAAGGGGCAACATCAGATATTGCTATTATTATTCTGCATTTTATTCACTCTTCTTCAGAACATAGTTTAACAAAAAGTGATACTTTTCATTTGTATGTGTCAAGTAATGTCTATATTTCTGGCTTGCTGTGTGTCTCATTTCATAAAATATTCACCAATAATCTTATGTTTGTCACCATCTTTACTTCTCTGTTTAATATGATTTTGGCTATTTCTGACTTTCTGATCTGCAAATTATAGTTTTTGTATAAAAAGTAGCAATGCTTTCTTCCTTATAATTTTTATTTCCTACATATTTTTCTGTCATATTACTTGCATGTGTTGGGCTGCTGTGCTGAATTTGATCTCCCAGCATTTTGCACGCATTTTTTCCAAAGGATGAGCACTCCCCTTTTTGTAAACATTTTCACTTCAGTAGCTGTACTATGCTTTGTAATTTATATTATTTAACATTTGTTTACCAGGAAAGTCCATCTGGGACAGAGCCCATTTTCAGCAGAGGCCTGGGGAGAAACACTCCAGATGCATGTCTTTGGGATGTAGAAGGAAACCAGAGCATCCAGAGGGAACCCACACAAACACAGCGAGGACATGCAGACTCTACACAGAAAGCACCCCAGACTATTTTCAGCAGAGGCCTGTGGAGAAACTCTTCAGACACATGTCTTTGGAATGTGGGAGTAAACCAGAGCACCCAGAGGAAATCCATGCAAGCACTGGGAGGACATGCAGACTCCACACAAAAGGCACTCCAGCCAAGAATCAAATTGGAGGACCTCTTGGTGAGAGGCAACAACACTAACCACTGCACCACTGTGCCACCCATAAAGCACTATTTTTTCTGTCTGCTTCCTTATTTTTACTTTGTTCTTCATTATCTCTCTGTTTACTTTTTTTTATTTTATTAACTTATTTCTTTCATATCTCCAGTCTTCTTTGCCTGAAATTCCTAAAATATAAACTGAATTTTAAAAAAATCCACTTGTTGATCTATTGTTATTTCTGCTACTGACATTGTTTTCTCTTTTTCTTGACAATATTGCATCACTGTATTACCTGTTTTATTTTTCTACAAATAAGTGATTTTACAATTAATAGTTAGAGCCCTTATCCCATTATAATACATCTGTACAGGCTAAACTTCTTTATAATTTTTCCTTCTGGATATATATATTCTGCATTTTTCTTTCTTTCTTTTTTTTGTTCAAAGTAGCAGTTTTGCTTGCCTATCACATCTTAGAATCTGGTATCTGCTCTTTAAGTTGAACCATCACATATGACATGATAAGAAATCTTGTTAGTCCTACTTATACATAATTCTTAAATCACTTCTTCCATTATGAGCTTCTACTTTTTTATGTCACAATCCATCTCAAATACTGTCAAGATGAGAATCTCTACAGGCATTTTTTTCATTCTTTATGTGCTTAAACTTTATATTTTTCATGTTTTCTGTTATTATTTAAGACGTGTTCCTTCTTCTGTATCCCACTTTAGTGATAAGCTGTTTAGAATATTTTGTAGTAGTAGTGTCTTCATTGCTGCATTCTTTTGTTCCAGTTCTACTTTGATGAGACTAAATATTTACTTGCGACCTCATTTATTGACCCCAATGGTCAATTCTTGGACCTCTTCTTTTTAATATTTTTACTAATCAATTATCTTCCTCGACCCAATACTCATCACTTGTCCATCACAGATGACTCCACAGTCATCACCATTGCAGATACCCTCCCTGAACTTCATACTAAACCCCAACACTCCTTCTCTGTTGAAAACTGGCTCAACCCAAACCTTCTAATCTTAAATTCAAAGAAGACCAAACTATTACTATTCATACCAAAAACTATGTCCCATTTGAAATAATCTTTTACCATCTCTTCCCACAATAACACAGCCAACATAGCAGAAAACTACACCAAACTACTTGGAGTCATTATTGATGACCAGCTAAAATTTGACCTGCATGTTCTAAGTAACATTAAGAAAACCCATCAAAAACTTGGTCTTGTGTATAGAAACAAAAGCTTTCTCTCTGGTACTGCTAAAGATCTCTTTCACATGACTACCTATTACCAACACTTCTCTACAGCTCTCAAATTCTCACCAATTTACTATCCACACTTATTTCTAAACTTGAGTCAGCTTACAACAAGCTAGCTAAATTTGCCGCTGAACTTCCTTACTCCATTCATCACTGTTTACTACTCAAAAAACTGAACTAGTCAGAGTTTCCCTCATAACCTCCTGCTCTCTCAGCTTCAAATAATTCATTCTATTCTATACCAACCCACTTTCTGCCTCAGTATTTCATCTATCATCTCCCTCTGCATGCCTATTGGAACTCTGCGAAGCTCTGAACAACATCTCCTGATTATTCTCAAGCCAAAGAATAACAGGAAAAAATGATATAGTCATTACCCTGCTGAGAAATGGAATAAACTACCTTTAGACATCCTTTCCATTAGATCCAAATCCCTTTTCAGGAAGTAAGTAAAAATTCACTTCAAGGAAAATAAGTTATGTCTGTGTGATCTTCTTTCTGTTTGACTCATCTCCCTAAGGTATCCTATTCTCTTATCTTGCTTCTATTTTGTGAAACTCTGCCTTTCTCCTTCTCTCTCTCTCTCTATTACAACTCTGCTACTCATCTTTCCTTCCTCTCTACTTCTTTCCTGCACTATTACTAATGATTTTAATACTTGACCAACTATTTTCCTATTCACAGCCAGTCTAACTTTTTCTGTATAATCTTTTCAAAAGGTAATGTCTAACTGTTTTGTTTCTTGTTTGTCTCCTCTGTATCTCCTCATGCTGAAAGATATATTCAAATTGCTTTGTATTTTAACTTGCTATTATTTATGTTTATGTTATCTTCTGTATTATGATATGTTAAATTAATTGTATGTTTTTATTGTGGAGCTTTTCTCCCCGAGTCTCCACTGAAAAAGGGCTCTGTCCCAGTTGGACTAACCCGGTCAACAAATGTCAAATAAATAAATAAACAAACAAATAAATAAATAAATAAAATATATAGATCGATAAATATATATTCCACTGAAAACTATGTATGGTGAGATCCCAGTTATTCTCACTATGGATAACATATAATTATCAACCGTAGGATGGGTAAGTCCAATCTAACCCTAAAAAGGATAGATTAATTCAAGCACAAAAATGGAAACTGACTATACTTAAAATGGTCCACAAGGGCAGCTAGCTCTAGTACTTACCTATTAACCTATGTATATATGTAAGTATACGTATATCTCTATATTTATCTATTTATCTATATGGTGAAGTCATGCAATCATCACACAGAAAAAAAAGTTGGTACAGCTGATCAAAAATCTGCTGATTGCACATTGCCAGCTTTTTTTTTCTGTGTGAGAATGCAAACAGAGGAGGTAGGAGAATTTTCCCTTTCCCCACAGTAGATCAATCAAAAAGATGGTATATATAATAAGCAAGGGATGTGGGAGCATAGGTGGGGGGGTTGCCCTTGGCAAAAAACACATTTTTATTTTCCATTTGTTAAAAATCAAGGATTTTTTTGTCAATCATTTGAACTTCATATGCTTCCACACCCCTTGCTTATTATATATACCAACTTTGTGACTGCTCTACAGTGGGGAAAGGGCAAATTCCCCCACCTCCATTGTTTGCATTCTCACACAGAATAAAAAAGCTGGCAATGTGCAATCTGCTGATTTTTTAAAGCAATTTTATTGATTTTAATAAAATAAGTTCATATATTAATCACATAGATTTGACATAAATATATAGTTACAGAGATTATAACATATAAAATCCAAATAACAATGTATAATAACTTGACAAAATAAAATAAAGTATTTACAAGGACATCCATTAAACTTTGCATACATGTGATGATTAGACCAATTTTGCTTGTGATACACAAATTAAAAGGAAAAAAAACCCTGATATTATTCATTGTGTTTGTTAATTCTTTTTTAACAGATTTTGTAAATTTACCCACATATGGAAAGCATAAGTCTTTCTAGTTGCTCTAGAAATTATAGTTTTAAGTTGTAAACAACATACTTCAGATAACATATTGTTAAACTTAGTGAATATAGGGAGGGAGTCAGAAATCCAATTTTTGGTTATGCTCTTTCTGGCCATAGCAAGTATTGCCCAGAGTAAAGGATATTTTACTCTTTTAACACTGTGTGATATGGGTGTGTTAAAAAGTGCTAGAGATTTATTAAAAGTAAAATTATCTGTGAATAATGCCTGTAAAAGTTCATTAACAGCTCTCTAGAATGTTTTAATTGCAGGGCAGTCAAAGAACATATGAACCCAGTCTATATTTATATCTAACTTACATTTATTACAAACATTTTTTTATTTTATTCATTATTTGAAGAGTGTAAAAGGACCTATGCATAAATCTCCAAGAGTATAGTTTCCATTTAAGAGACAAAGTTGTTCTCCCTATTGATTCAAGTACGTTTATTCTATATTAATTACTGTGAAGTTCATTGTTAATTGTAAAGTAATAATTCCAATAACTTTTAGGGCGGGTATATGTTTCATCTCTAATGATTCTAAATATAAAAGAGATTTTACCTGAATACGTTTGTTTATGCTGAAGAATTGACTGAAAATAATCTAGTAATATACTTGTATCATGTTTGACTGTGGGTGCGATCAAGTTTATTTTATTATCAATGAATAATCTGATAGTTTGTATATCTAGCAATAAATAATTATCTAACTGGGATTCCTGTAATATCTGATCCATAGTTTTAGTTTTACTATCTGATGTCAGTTGAAACCAAAACTTAAGTTCATTTTGTTTAAATAATGTAATTTTGTCTAAATCTGATGTTAGCAAAGATTCTTGTGTAAATGCTATAGGGAATAAAAGGAAAAAAAACATTCTTTGCATCTGGGGTGCTTATATATAAAGTTTCTAAAATTTGTTAGAAAGTTGTAAATGTAGCTGGTTGAGTGTTTGGGTGTTATATGTGTAGTAAAATAATCTTTTAGTATCCATAACAGTGGATTGTTTATTATTTCTAACTTATAAGATAGGGGTCTCAAAATTAGTTGCATGGCTGTTGTTTCCCAATATATTTTTCATTAAGCTGAGTATGATGTATATAACAGTTGTGCAATTGTTCTAATTATAGAAGAGTTTGAATATAGGATCAAATCTGGGAAAGCTATCCCTCCTTTGCTCCAGCTGTTTAAGTGTTGTTTAAGGGTTATTCTTGTTTTTTGGGGAACCATAAGAATCTTAATATCAAAGAGTTTAGTTTATTAGTTAGGGTTTTGGTGGGAAGTGTTAAAATGGATTGAATAATGTATAGGATCTTGGGAAGGATAATCATTTTTATAATTGTTAATCTTTCTTCTGTTGTGAAAAACTCATACTCCATTTCAGTAATATAGGGTTTGTATGTTTTCATAACATCTATTGTAATTTAATTTTATTATTGATTTTAAGTCTTTAGCAAGGATAATTCCCAAGTATATCATTTAATCTGTATTGGATTTGTATTTATTATTATTTGCTGTGTTTTTATTTTTTATTAGAGTATATGGGTAAAATTTTGGGTTTGTTATTATTAAATGATAAACCAGACATCTTTTGAAATATATTGATGGAGTAAAATAATGAGGTTATTGAGGAATCATTACCCTCTGCAGTAATAAATACATCATCTGCAAAAAGTTGAATTTTAGAAATTAATTCCCCACGAATCCCAAGTCCTTCTATATTTTTATTCTTTCTTATGTCATTGGTCCATGGCTCCATAATTAGGGTGAATAGTAGGGGAGAGAGGGGGCAACCTTGCTTAGTTCCTTTTATGATAGGTATTTTGGTTGAGATATATGATCCTATTTTAATATATGCAAGGTCTCTCATGTATAGATGTTTTAATAAATCAATAAAACTTTTTGAAAAATGTAAACATTCCAATAGTATGAACAAATAATCCCCAATCTATTGAGCTGAATCCTGAATGTATGTCCATGCTTATTAAAGTCAAATTATTATTTTTCCTTTGAGAGTAATCAATTAAGGCTAGCATTCATCTGATATTATCAAAGGTACTTCTATTAATTACAAAGCCTGTTTGATAATCAACAAACAAATGTGGTAAGAATGTCTTTAATCTTTCAGTATACATTTTCATGAACATTTTACAATCCACATTTAACAGTGAGATGGGTCTGCATGGTAAACAATATTTAGGGTCTTTATTAGATTTTAAAATGGGTGGATTCAAAGATGGCTGCCATTCTGTAGACACTGAATATCTGCAGCTCTTCAAATTTCCCGAATAAATCTAACCCTGAGGATATATCATAAGTTCTTTTTACATAAATTTTGGTTAAAAATAAAAGTAATACAGCCGATTATCGCTTGAGAGGTGAAAGAACATAAAGAAATAAAAGGAACTAGCAGGATTAAAACTGATTGACTGGCTCTGAATAGAGAACTAACAAAGGAACTGTCTGATCAACATTGTGGTTACTTATTATTCAGCTACAACAAGTACTGCAATTCCGGATAATGTCGAAAGAAGATAAAAGCATGGAAACAATAACAACAAAAACTAAATTATCAGATCTACAATCACCAGAAAAAGATTTAACTTCGAAAAGACAAAAGATTCTAAAACATCAGGAACTATCAAAGCCAGGAACGAAACAGAAATCAGATCAGCTGGCTAATATGGAGGATATTAAAACTGCTTTGTTACCCATACAAGAAGCCTTGAAAGAACTGTCTAGCCAGGTACAAACTTTTGGGACTACATGCAGCCAAATCCTAGAAAGAATGGATAGAACAGAAACCAGAATAGCTGAGAATGAAGACAAAATAACATTGCTTACTATGAAAACAGACAGGCATGACTCAGATATACAGTTGATGCAGGATAAAATTCTGAATCTAGAGGCATGTTCCAGGAGGAATAATATAATAATCAGAGGGATACCAGAAACAGTACAATATAATGATTTAATTCCAACTATCACACAAATATTTGCAACACTGCTCAAGGACTCTGATGTGGCTAAACAAATAGTTATAGAGAGAGCACATAGAGCTCTGAGAGAAGCTCAAGCCTCAAATATACCTAGACCAGTTTATGTGAAAATATTGAATTACCAAGATGTGAATAATATAATATTGACTGTCAAAAAAAATGGAGGCTATGTTATGCGGCAAAAATATAAAGTTTCTATGGCACAGGATTTACCATTTCAAATTAGACAAGCCAGGCAAGCACTATCTGCTTACTGTAAGTTTCTTATTGAAAGGAATATTAAATTTCAAATGAAATATCCCAATACATTAATTTTCACAGTTGAAGGCTCCAAGTACTCTGTTTCTACAAAAAAGGAAGCAAAAGTTACCTTTTTGAAGATTTTCAAGTCTCTTCCAGCTTCAGAAGCCTGATGTGTTTATTCAGTCTGGCTGTCATGAGGTGCAGGCTTGGATGAAGTATTACTGGGATCCGAGGCTTTATAATCCTTTGTCTGTTTCTAAAAACATCTAGGCCTTCTGTGGTCTGGTTATTTCGTCTATTTTCGTTTTTTTTTTTATTGCTCCAGACTGCCTGAGATGAGCTGCTGACTTTTTATGGCTTTTCAGTGTCTCTGAGTGAGTCAACAGGAAATTCCCTTGCTGTTGAAGAGGTCCGACTCTGAAATGGTGTCCCAGGAAGTCCGCTTGTTAAATGGGTCCCCCATCGCGAGGCCGAGGTCAGGATTAAGGGAACAGAATGCAGCAAATGCATTGGAAAAAAAGGCAGAAGCTGTTTTAACAAGATTGGAACATTTTGGACATTTAAAACATGTAAGCTATAATTAGGTCTCTAAAATAGATGGAAATGCATGTAATTATGTCAGCAAGTGAATATAGTAATGTTTAAAATGTGCTTTATAAATGACTGCTTAAAATAATTATAACTTTGAACATATAGTTAGAACATGAAAAATAGATTAATGTGTGCAGCTTTTTTCCTTTTTTTCTCTCTCTCTTTTTTTTCTCCTTTTTACTATGTTTGCAGAAATGTCATACTGAATGTGAATGCTACTAACTAGTTTGCTTAATGCTGCATTGATAACATGATACATTATTGCTGATAATTAGATGTGAGGGCTTGGGATAGGGTATTTAGTAGTTAAATGGACAAAGAGTTATAGCAATGTTAATGGTAATAATATAGATATTACTATAGTTATAATGCTATAGTTAACATAAAAATAATTTCATTTTATTGCTTTGTTTATTATGAGGACTGTGCTAGGAATTTGTTGTTGTTTATCTTTAGCTTTATTAGTCAGTAAAATGACATCTAATGTCTCTCTTTAACCATATTATCTAATGACAGTATTAACATGGATACACTAGGGAATACAAATATTTTCTAATTGTGTCTCAAGTGGCAAATCTGTAGGTGGAATATTCATGTAATTAAGAACATTTACTTGACATATTTAAATACATAGTTTATACAAGAGGTGTAGGATTATATCAGTGTTTAATAGGGAATGTTTGGGTTAGTCTTTGTAGAAGTAGAAGTAACTTACATAGGTTTTTTGCATGACTCTGATGTTGTATTTTGTAGAATAATCAATAGTTATTTAGTTAAGCTAGTTACCCGTGGAACTTTTAACGTTGCAAGAAACTTATGTATGTCCTGGTCCAGGGGAATAGTGGATAGGCACTGGTGTGGGACGGGATTGTGGAATTGCTTCCAGACAAAATATACTATACATTTATATTTTAATTTAATACATTTTTCTCACTTTAAGATACGTTTAACTGGAAAAAAGATCTTAGTATGTGGATAATAGACTCATGGAACATTAAAGGGCTCCAGAACATGAAAAAAAAGGAAATTAGTGCTACATTTACTGCTTCAGACAAAGGCATATTTTATTTTATTGCAAGAAACACACTTAACTAATGACCAATGGGCAGAGATTAAGAGTAAGAAATGGATTAGGGAGGTAATAGCTTCAGAAGGGACAACTAATAGTGCAGGGGTAGCTATTATTATTAAAACCCAATGTCAAGAGAAAATAATAGATACTAAAACAGATAGTGAAGGAAGATGGTGCTATGTGATATTCTCATCTATTCTTTATGATAAACCTATTTTACTTCTTAATATATATGCACCATGCACCAACCAACAATCTTTTATAGCATCACTATATTTTATCCTTAATCAATATAATAATTATTATATAATATTAGGAGGGGATTGGAATATGTATCAAGACCCCAAAAGGGATAAATCAAGTTCACTGAGGACGATAAATAATCAAGCAGTAATAACATTAAAGGAACTTAAACAAGATTTTAAATTATATGATCCCTTCATATATACAAATAATCAAATAAACACAACTAACTTTACATTTTTCTCGAGTTGCCATAAAATGTGGTCTAGGATTGATTTCTTCTTGATTTCAGAAGTACTAATTAATTTAGAGCCCAGTGTAGTCATACAAGCTAGATATATATCAGATCATTCCAGAATTACACTAACTTTCAAAAAAGATATTAGGAATATTGGAATGAATAGAGGGTATAATTGGTCCTTGAATCCGAATTTGTTAAATAAAAAAGAAATAATTCTCGAAATTCAACAGACTCTTAACCTATTACTAATTAATCTCCCCAAACAGAGACATCCACCTGATATAGAATGGGCGGCAACCAAAGCATTAGTGAGGGGAATTTTTATTCAAAAAGCTACATATTTTAAAAAACTGCAAAATAGAGACATACAAGATTTGGAGACTAAAATTAAGTTATTAGACCAAGACTTACATAGGAATTATAACAAACAAACTGAATTGAAATTACTAAAATGTCAAAAAGATATGTTCTTCCTTCAGAATAGTAAATTATCATTTTATGAGCAAAAAACATTGGTAAAATATGCTAATCATATTCAGACCCCATCAAAAGCATTGGCACGTATAATTAATCAGTCAAAAGTGCCCTCTCAAATTACTGAAATACATTTTAATAATAAAAGATATACTAATACAGAAGAAATTATGAATATTTTTGAATCAATATTCTCTCAAATGTACGGTGAGCATCAGGAATTAAATACAAATAAGACTATTAGTGATTTTCTTCAGAAGATTATCTTTCCGAGAATAGGGGATGAATATCAGGTGGACTTAATTAAGCCAATTTCCTCTGAGGAGATAAGAGATATAATTAATAATCTGAAACCACATAAAGCTCCAGGACTAGATGGTCTAACTGCAGAGTTCTATAAAACTTTTGGTGATATTTTAAGTAAAATACTTCATTATATATTTAACTACATAATTAATAATAAAATTAATGACCTTCATTTTAATGCTTCAAAAACAATTATTATACCCAAAGAAAAGGCAGATCTTCAAAATCCAGACAATTATAGGCCCATTTCACTTTTAAATATAGACATGAAAATTATGACCTCTATTTTAGCTAATAGATTGAAAAAGGTAATAAATTTAATAATATCTAATGAACAAGCCGGCTTCATGAATGGTAGACAAACAACTGATAATACCCTATCTCTTCAAACATTAATTTCTTATGCCACTCAAAGAAATCTGAATATTTATGCACTTATAATTGATGCACAGAAAGCATTTGATAGAGTTAATCTAAAATTCTTATTTGATATTTTAACATACTTTAATATACCTCAAGACTTTATTCTAACATTAAAAAAACTTTATAATAACCCTTATACAACTCTATATATCAATAAGAATTTTTCTAAAAGAATACAAATTAAAAATGGAACACGTCAGGGTTGTCCACTATCTCCTATGTTATTCAATTTATATTTAGAACCATTATTTTTACATATAAAGCAAAATATATATCATAATGCTCCAATAATTTATGGTACCAAGATATCCATGGCTGCTTTTGCTGATGATCTAAATATTTATTGTACGACACCTATATCAGATACTAAGAACATCTTGAAAGCAGTGGAAGAATTTGCAGAGATTTCTAATTATAAAATAAATCTTAGAAAAAGTAATTTATTTCCTCTAAAAACACCTAAACCCTTTTCGCTTTTACCACTTGTAGGTCAACTAAAATCGGAAGAAAAAATAAAGTATTTGGGTATTGTCTTTTCCACAAATAATACAGATTTCCTAATGAATAACGTTAAGTTGACCTGGAATCATATATTGTCTGATCTAAAAAGATGGAATAATTTGAAATTACCAACAATGGCCAAAGTCTCAATCATTAAAATGAACGCACTCCCTAAAATGTTATATATCTTTCGAGCATCTCAAGTCTCAATTTCCAAGAAATTATTTCAACAAATTCACACAGAATTAGCCAAATTTGTATGGGAGCCTAAGAAAACCAGAATAGCTTATGAGAAATTGATGATTCCGAAGGCTAAGGGAGGTTTAGATTTACCTAACTTTGAGTTATATTATTTAATAATAAACTCTAATAGAATTCTAAGAGTGGCTAATTATGACATATCTAATTATAAATGGTCACCTAATTGGTTAATTCTGAACTATAAACATGTTGTTAAGTTGGGAATGAATTCTAAGGCATTACCCTTTTTAAAGAAAGAGAATTTTAAATTATATGCCTTGATGGAACACATTAGAACATATATAATATCGGTACAAAATCTGTTTCAATCTTTGGATCTTTTACAATATATGATGACTCTTCAACCTTTTCATAAGAATCCGAACCTGAAAATCAATAATCAATTGATAGACCTTAAAAGATTTCCACAAATAATTAATGTAACTTTACTGGATCTATACCCTTATATTGGTATATCAGTACATGATATATTAAAAGAGATTAACCTTCCTAAATCTTATTTAATTATAATTCGACAATTAAAGGATCTTTCCATAAATTATTTTAATGACTTTGGAATTAAAGAAGAAGATTTGACCAAATGTTTAAGTTTATGGCAAACTCTGATGCAAGATTTTAAATATATAACATCTACATACAACTTAATAAAAGAATTGAAATACAAGAATCAAATACTCTTCGCAAATTACTGGAAGGAGAAAATACCATTGATTGAGGACAATAAAATATTAAAAGCTATTAACCTAACCTTAAAAGCAGTATCTCTCCAAAAAATTGTTATTTACGCAACTGATGATTTTTTAATAATGCCTATTATACTCGTCTTAGAATACATAAATTTGACTCAAAAATTCACCTAAATGTCCATATTGCACTGATCAAACGGCGGTTCTTTTACACATGTTCTGGAGCTGTAAATGTATATTTAAACTTTGGAATTCTTTAAAAATTCAATTACAAAAAATGGGTTATCAACAATCTACACTTTCCTGGGAATTTATGATTCTACATATCCCATGAGCGATTTGGATAAATCCCAATTGATAATACTTACAAATATTTTTTTATTAATGAAGTTATACATAGCTACAAACTGGTTGAATCCAGTGCAGACTTCATGGGAAAATTTTAAAAGTGTAGCAATAAAACATATTTTAGCACTTAAATTATTAATTAAGGATCACAAGAAAAACATAAATAATCCAAAAATTTGGGAGAAAATCTTTAATATTGTATTGGCATAATGATTAAATTATATTGTTCCTCGGGGTGTACATATTAAAGTTGGAAACGTTATCAATAACCTGTATACTGATACTAGATCTTTTAATACCTTGTCAAGAATTTTATCTTAATGTATAAAGATTTTAGTTATCTGTTGGAAGCATGCATGTAGATAATGTATATATAGTGTAGTAGTGTGATAATAGGTTTACTTTTGATATTGCTGTATTTTATTTTGTGTAGTGTATTATTGTATCAACAACTGAAAATAATAAAGATTTATTATTGAAAAAAAAAAAGATTTTAAAATGGGTGATATGAATCTATATTTCCAAGAAGAAGGTGTTATAGTGTTATTTTGAGCTGAATTATAAACTTTGTGGAGCAAAGAGATATAGCAATTTTGGGCATAATTTTGTATAATTCAGGAATGATTCCATTGTTTCCAGGTGCTTTATTTTGTTTAAGTTTGTTAATTTGAGTTTATATATCTGCTAGGGTGATTTATCTATAGCTTCTGCTTGTTACTTGTTAAGTTTATTATAGAGGTTATTATTAATAAATTATTTTGTTTTGTCTTTATATTCTGCAATCAGTTGATTTTTGATCAGCTGTGCAACCTTTTCTACACATACTTTCATGCTTAATCCTATTCCAACTACTACAATGAAAATACTACTTCTTAAACTCAAACCGAGCTCTAATGCAACTGATAACCTCTCCACTGAATATCGAAAACTAGCTGCCAAAGCCATTGCCTACCCTATCATATACTCCTCAACAGATCCATCCTAGAATCCTATGTACCAAACACTTGGAAAAAACATTTATTCTATCCCTCCACAAAGGTGGTAACACTACTGATATTTCCAACTATTGTCCTATAGCCATTCTCGCTCTTATCTCCAAAATTCTCTAAAAATGTTTATACATATAATATATATATATATATATATATATATATATATATATATATATACATACATACATACAACTGCTATCTCCCACACAACATGGATTCAGACCAAATCATACTACTATGACTGCCTTGCTGTCCTTCATGGACACTGTTAATAAACCCTGAGATGCAGGTAAAATTGTCTCTTCCTTATTTCTTGACTTGTCAAAGCTTTTGATACAGTCTCTTACCCTCTTCTTCTATCCAAACTTTTTAAAAATTTGATCTCTCTTTTTCTTCTCTCATCTGGTTCTCAAGTTACCTATCAGGCAAAAAACAGGCAGTTAAATGGCAAAACTCCCTGTCTCCATATCTTCACACCTCTACCGGTGTTCACCAAGGCTCCATATTAGGACTACTCCTACCCAGTATCTTTAGTAATAGTCTTCAGTCTTCATTCAGTCAGGGATCTCTCATACAATATGCAGACAACTCTACCATTATATGTTCCACTGATTCTATGTCCGATCTTTTACAAATGACTCAATCGGCCTTTGCCTCCATTGAGACCTGGTTATACAATAATTATCTGTCACTTAACCCAAACAAAACCAAACTAATCCTATTTACTCCAAATAAAAAAAACTCCCATTAATAAAGCCCAGTTCTCTATACTCTTTCAGAGTAACACAACAATTAAAGCAGTTATTCACATTAAACTACTTGGAGTAATAATGAACATTTAAAATTTGACCTGCACATTCATCATAACATTAGCAAAACTCACCAAAAACTTGGCATTCTTTACAGGCACAAACATTTCCTTAACCCTTCAACTGAACAAGCCCTGGCTACCATTTACTTACTTCCCTCTCTCATCTATGGTGCCCCTTTACTTACTAACCTACAATCTTCCCAAAAAGCAAAGCTTGAAACATGTTATCACAAAATTGCCAAGTCTGCTACTGATGCAAAACATTAAACCCATGATTGCACTGCCCTACAACACTTCCTGAACTGGCTTGAACTTCCACACTATCTATCCTACCTGTAGCCAACAGCCACACATAAAATAATATATAAACCTTTTACTATCCTGGTCTTAACTCACTGTTTAGTCACTACCATCGCAAAAGACCTATTATATAGGAAAATCAACACCTTTTGCAGGTCTATAAGCCAAACGTATCTGCCAGCCAGCTTCTTTATTTATGTTCTGTAGTTAGAGCCTGAAATGTCTTACTATTGGCAATTAGAACCAATCAGAATTATACTTGATTTAAAACTTCTTTATGCAGAAACTTCTTTTCTATCTGGAACTGCAGTTGTATAAAGCCTCCACCCTTTATAACCTGACTGCCTTGTATCATGAATGATATTCTTACCTTCAATCATCTTTACCTACTATATGATTGGTGATAACCTAATGAAACTTTTTTTGGATGTAACTTTATGCATTGTTAGCTATTTTCCTTTTCTTTTGTAATTTAAGTTTGTATCTAGTTATCTAAAAACAATTTTGGTTTCTCCTTTGCTATTTCCAGTTATTGATTACTTGCTTTTGTGCATATTTCTTTGTGAATATTATCATATTGTTATATACTATGTTAAGTTCATGTTTATGTAGAGCTTTTCTCCCCAGGCCTCCACTGAAAATGTGCTCTTAATCAGCCCAGTGGACTACCCCGGTAAACAAATGCAAATAAATATATATATATATATATACACATTGATACTACTAACCCTAACCTTACACATTAATATCACTAATCCTAACCCTACACATTAATGCCACTAATCAAGACAAAAATGACAAAGAACATGCATGACATCAAATAGGCACAACAGTAAATCTATACTTTATGTAACCCTAACTCTAACCCTATCCAACAAACACTCTCAGATACACATTGCCTACTATAACACTATTGTGCACATTTTGACAACCACCACCTTTTCAGTAAGATATTAATTTGCCTACAAGCTCTTACATACCTATAACATATATATATATATATATATATATATATATATATATATATATATATATATATAGTTCCCATTCAGAAGCCTGAAACATCATAAGCCTGAAAATCAAAATCCTGAAACCAAAATCCTGAAAATTCAGAATCCTGAAAACTCAAAATCCTGAAAGCCCAAAATCCTGAAAGACCAAAATCCTGAAACTCAAAATCCTGAAAACACAAAATAGACATACTGATGTCATTGTGGCTTTGC